>NW_014569785.1:26324-27625 GCF_001313835.1 Polistes canadensis
AAAGGAAGATAATAAATTTCGTTTCAAAAATAAAATTCAATTAAATGTTACGCCTACCACCTACGTTAGCATAAAGTAATTGAAAAATATTTCAAATATACTAAATTACATATTAACAATATCTAATTACAGAAACCGAAAGATAATATAAATTCCGTGTCAAAAATAAAATTCAATTAAATGCAGTAACATAAAGAAATTGACAAATATTTCAAATATAATAAATTACGTATTAAGAATACTTTATTATGCAAAGAAAAAATGATAATAAAAATGAAATAAATGCAGTTAATCCAAAAGTTACATCTACCCTCTACGTTAGCATAAAGTAATTGAAAAATATTTGAAATAAACTAAATTACATTAACAATACGTTATTACAGAAACAAGGATAATACATCTCATGTCAGAAATAAAATTAAGTAAAATTGGCTGACCTAGATATATAACAGTGAGATTCACGTTAATCATTGCATATCATCTCTCTCTACTTCTCTCACACACATATACACGCGTGCACATACATAAATATACATTCGTATCACCATGTAACACACGTCTCTGACGTTACTGCATGTTATATTCGAATGCGTTTCACATGGCTCATTAGAGTACCACCCATGAACGTTGTTAATCCAACGTTTGTCGTAACTTGACCGTAAACGCGTGAAATCACGATTTTATCACATGGACAAGCAGATGGTACGGCAAACGTCTGAAGGCATCTTTTTCCTTTGCTCTGCTAACCTCTAATTCTTTGTGATTAATTAATTAGACAATTCTACGTGCTACAGAACATCTTCTCTCTGTTTAGTTTTAGAATCAACTATAACAGAGAGAGAGAGAGAGAAAGAAATAAATTTCGTGTCAAGAAATAAAGGATAAAAATTAGTCCTACCCTTTCAGTTAACAAAAAGTAATTGAAAAATATTTGAAATTATACTTAATTAAGTATGAAGAATACATTATTACGGAAGCAAGGTTTATTAATTTCACTTCAAGAAATAAAATGAATCTATTAGTTACACCTATTTCTCTCTACTTTAGTATAAATAATAATTGAAAAATATTTGAAATATATCAAAATACATTAATAATTTGTTATTATAGAAGTGAGAATAACAAATTTCGTGTCGAGAAATAGAGGATAACAGTTGGTCCTACCCCTTACGTTCACAAAAAGTAATTGAAAAATATTTGAAATAAACTAAATTAAAAGTATAAAGAATACATTATTACGGAAGCAAGGTTTATTAATTTCACTTCAAGAAATAAAATTAATCTATAAGTTACATCTACCC
>NW_014569785.1:28922-31316 GCF_001313835.1 Polistes canadensis
GTAATAAATGTAGTGGGAGAACGCGAGCTAGAATAAAGAAAGAGCCCTTGCAAGCATCTTAGCGCTACCGTGGTTACCACTAAAAACAACGATATTGCTTTGTCGCACGCGTCTCACGCCTTGGCAGGGCCGTACGCGCCTAGATGCTTCGCCCTACTCACTCGTTGCGTGGGATACGCAACACATATAAAGAATACATTATTACGGAAACAAGATGTTATAAATTTCACTTAAAAAATTAAATGAATCTATAAGTTACATCTACCCTCTCTATTTTAGTATAAATAATAATTAAAAAATATTTGAAATATATCAAATCACATTAATAATACGTTATTATAGAAACGAGAAAAACAAATTTAGTGTCGAGAAATAAATGATAACAGTTGCTCCTACCCCTTACGTTCACAAAAAGTAATTGAAAAATATTTGAAATAAACTAAATTAAACGTATAAAGAATACATTATTACGGAAGCAAGGTTTATTAATTTCACTTCAAGAAATAAAATAAATCTATAAGTTACATTTACCCTCCCTACTTTAGTATAAACTAATTGAAAAATATTTTAAATATACTAAATTACGTATAAAGAATACATTATTACGGAAGCAAGGTTTAATAAATTTCACTTCAAGAAATAAAATAAATCTATGAGTTACACCTACCTCTCTCTACTTTAGCATAAATAGTAATTGAAAAATATTTGAAATATACCAAATCACATTAATAATACGTTATTAAAGAAACGAGAAAAACAAATTTAGTGTCAAGAAATAAATGATAAAAGTTGGTATCCCTTACATTAACGAAAAGTAATTGAAAAATGTTTCAAATATACTAAATTACATATTAAGAATATATATAATTACAAAAACAAGAGGATAATATAAATTACGTGTCAAAAAATAAAATTAATCTAAAACTTACACTCAACCTCTACTTTAGCATAAATAGTAATGGAAAAATATTTGAAATATACCAAATCACATTAATAATACGTTATTATAGAAACGAAAATAAATTCCGTGTCAAAAATAAAGTTAAATTAAATATTACTTCTACCACACGTACGTTAACGTAAAATAATTGACAAATATTGGAAATATACTAAATTACGTATTAATAATACGTTATTACACAAAGAAAAAAAGATAATAAATTTCGTGTCAAGAAATAAAGTTAATCAAAAAGTTACATGTACCCTCTACGTTAGCATAAAATAATTGAAAAATATTTGAAATATACTAAATTACATACTAACAATATATAATTACAGAAACAGAAAGATAATATAAATTTCGTGTCAAAAATAAAATTCAANAAATATTTGAAATATACTAAATTACATACTAACAATATATAATTACAGAAACAGAAAGATAATATAAATTTCGTGTCAAAAATAAAATTCAAATTAATGTTACCCTTACCACAGCTACGTTAACGTAAAGTAGTTGACAAATATTTGAAATATACTAAATTACGTATTAAAAATACGTTATTACACAAAGAAAAAAGTTAATAAATTTCGTGTCGAGAAATAAAGTTAATTTAAAAGAGAAAGAGAGAGAGAGAAAAAGATTCGTAGATGAATATTCTTCTTTGATCTTTTCTCTTTGCCTTTATCACTGTTTATCCATTTCTCAATCCCTTCTTTTTTCTGAGATTCTATTTTCTATTTTCTCTCTCTCTCTCTCTGAGTTAAAAATTTGTCAAGAAGAAGTAAAAGAAGAAGATAAAGAATAAAAAAAAACGTCTACGAAGTATCTTTTTATTTTTACGTTCACAGACTCGGAATACGAAGAGGAACAAACGCCAAGATATAGGCCGGACTCTTTGGCAAGTCTCTGTCGTGCAACAAGATTCACAGAGGCCGAGCTCAAGAGGATATATCGTGGCTTCAAGGCCGAATGCCCCACGGGAGTCGTCAGAGAGGAAACTTTCAAGTGCATCTACTCGCAATTCTTTCCGCAAGGAGGTGAGTAGTAGTTATCTTGTTGAGCCTTTTTTCTCTTTTAAGCCGGCTTCTTCCATTTTACTTATCTCGGGTTTAAAGTTAATCGCCTTTGTCAGCTAAAATCGATATCACAAATATATTTCTATTAGTTTGTAACAAGTTTATAACTTTAAATAACTCGTTTCATCACAGGATACTCATTTTAAGATTGAACGTATTTATCTAATATCTTAACATTGTTATAATGTTAAGCAATAACAAATTCGGTTATTCGGTATATTATTTGATTCAACAAATATCGTATCAATTCTACTTAAAATTAGTGCCTAAAAAATTCCTATTCTTCTTCACGTATTGTGAATACATAAATATATTCTGTTAGTTTGTAACAAGTTTATAACTTTAAATAACTAGTTTCATCACAGGATACTCATT
>NW_014569785.1:31603-31871 GCF_001313835.1 Polistes canadensis
TTCTTCTTCACGTATTGTGAATACATAAATATATTCTGTTAGTTTGTAACAAGTTTATAACTTTAAATAACTAGTTTCATCACAGGATACTCATTTTAAGATTGAACGTATTTATCTACTGAATTATACTATTTTAACAATATTATAATTGTAAGCAATAACAAATTCGGTTATTCGGTATATTATTTGATTCAACAAATATCGTATCAATTCTACTTAAAATTAGTGTCTAATAAATTCCTATTCTTCTTCACGTATTGTGAATACA
>NW_014569785.1:32306-32658 GCF_001313835.1 Polistes canadensis
TTCGGTATATTATTTGATTCAACAAATATCGTATCAATTCTACTTAAAATTAGTGTCTAATAAATTCCTATTCTTCTTCACGTATTGTGAATACATAAATATATTCTGTTAGTTTGTAACAAATTTATAACTTTAAGTAACTAGTTTCATCACAGGATACTCATTTTAAGATTGAACGTATTTATCTACTGAATTATAGTATTTTAACAATATTATAATTGTAAGCAATAACAAATTCGGTTATCCGGTATTTTATTTGGTTCAACAAATATAGTATCAATTCTACTTAAAATTAGTATCTAATAAATTTCTATTCTTCTTCACGTATTATGTTGTACGCATTATTTTATCA
>NW_014569785.1:35084-40405 GCF_001313835.1 Polistes canadensis
GCGGCTTGCCTTGCGTTCTTTCCTTTACAGAAATAATAAAGCAAGATATGGCGAAAATGTTCATTTTTGCACTCCATATTAATATTTAAATAAAGAAAGAACATTAAGATAATATCTGCGCAATGATTTCATAACGTTAAGTAAGGATTACAGATAACATATATAATAAAAAGAAAATCATAACATTAAGGAGTATTATAAAAATGGGAATGAAACATCTATAATCAAAATCCGACATTACTTTCTTGCCAACCTAATATATATATCGGTTATTATTATTATTATTAATTATTATATATATATATATAAACTGATCTTTTTGAAATAAATTGTGCCCATAATTATGAAAGTGGTCTAAGTCATATATCTCTTGTTTCGAGATATTTAAAGGATTACATTTGAACATTAAATGAATTTTATATAATATTGAAATAACAAACACTATTTAACGATTCATTTTTCACAATATCATGAAAATTACGTTGAATTAATTTAGTTTAAAATAATGCGGTGTGAAATAACTAATAAACTCATTTTTTTTTTAATTTTGACTTAGACCACTTTCATAATAATGGGCACAATTATTTATTCGTAACTGCATGGATTCGAATTTTTGTAACAATTATTATTTACCTCGTGGTACTTGCTTTTTGTAATCTCCGACGGTAAAAATCTAAACACGACGACAATGACGACGGTTTTTTTCTTCTTCTTCTTCTTCCCTTTGTAAGATTTAAATTAATTATTTGTTTAATATTTCCATATTAAACAATTTTCTACGATAGTTCGAATAATATATCAAAACCCTTCAACGATGATATAACCGAGAAAGATATTTACTTTCATTCGCAAACAACAATAAAACAAAATAATATCGTCGTTGAGTTCAACGATAAAAATTCACAAAAGATGCAACAAAATTCCTAACAAAAAAAAGATAATCGTAACTTTGACGTTCCATTTTTCTTCTTTTATTTCTTACTTTTTTGTTTCCAATTTTTGTTCTTTCACCTCGAATAGATGGATAGAAAAGGAAAGAGTATGTAGCATAGGTGAAAGAAAAAGAATTCGTAAAAACAACGTTAAAAACGTTCTTCTCTTCATTCGTTTTTAAACGAAAAGCACATAGGAAAAAGGGAAAATAATGGAATGTCGTAGAGCACATTGCTAAAATTACATTGCGGCGTAGCAAAGCGACACGGTGGTGCCATTGCGTTTAGCTATCGTACGAAGTATACTATAATATGGGGGGTGGGGGGGAAGAACGGGGTGGCAGGGAAGGAAGGAGGAGGGGTAGCACGAGAATGTGTGGAAAATTCGTAACAAACGAGAATACGAGAGTTACGTTCCAAATTTTCTCCTGATTAACGAATATTTATAGTACACTGCGTAGATACATACGTGTTTTGGTAATCGTCAACTCTGGCATATAAATTAAATTCGTTTATCGGTTTTCTCCCCCCCCTCTCTCTCTTTTTTTTCTCACACTCATCGTAAGGATGGTAATTAAACGGATGTCACTTTGGTGATTTGTAATTTACGAGTAAAATTAAACACTGCATGTTCTACGAAATTCCTGATAATCAAACGTAGAGAAAATTTATTGAATTTTTGGTCAAACGGATAAAAATAATATATTATTTAATCGTCTATTAATAATAATAATAATCATGTACTAATATATGATATAGGATATAATAATAATTTTTATATATATATGATTTATTTGTATGATAATTTATATCATATAAATTATATCAGTAATGACATGAGCCGTTTATTTTGAAAGTGGCCTAACTCCATTTGTCAATTATTTTCGATTACGCATGGTTACATCTACAACTTYAAATTATCTATCAATAAAGCATTTAAGATTACTTATATTCCGGGTAAATACGGTAATTCTGGGCACATAAGTTTTCAGAGTTAGTTGAATAATTGAGCCGTTTATTTTGAAAGTGGCCTAAGTCCATTTACACTTAAATTACTGCTANACACACACACACACACATACACACACACGTGAGTCACAAACGTAAATGTATAGAAAAGCATAGAAATGGAAAATAAGGGGACATTACCGAAAAGATTACAATCGAAATAGATGAATTATGTTCCCCCGTTAAGTTTCATAGTAAATCGTGAAAATGGGTAACGGTAATATCATTTCCACAATGGTTTTCATTTATTCAACCAACAAATCAATATATCCCTACGAACAGGTAAAACGCGTTTTGCTAAGGCACAAATGTGTCAAAGAAATGAATGATTTTGTTGAAAGCTAGAAAAAGAAGATAAATCTATCTACGTGTCTAAATTCACGACTAATGCGTTATCGAAACTCTCTCTCTCTCTTCTTTTTTTTTCTTATAATACTTCTTCTTCATACTTGATTTTTCCATTCGTATTTTTCTCATACAAATTATTCTCCAGGTAGAAACTGAATAAGAACGATAAATTTGTCAAAAATGGGAAGAGGAGGGGGGGATGAAAAATAGAATAAAAAAACCGTGTCACATACGTCATCGTCTCTCTCTCTCTCTCTCTCTCTCTCTCTTTTTCTTTTTCTTCAGAGATAGAAATAATTTTTGACATAACGAGTAGAAAAGAGTAAGTTTCGTTACGCTTATGTTAAACGTCACTAACAGCAGTAGAACCGGTAAAAGCAAAAGCAGCAAAAGTAAGAACAGAAACAAAAGCAAAAGCGGAAACGGAAGTAACAGACCCGTTTGTGTTCCCAGCTTTTATTAACCGTATTCTTTTTCTACGCACAGTGGTTACCATAATATCACAGCACGAAAAATCTTGCCGGAAAATTTGGTAGACCGTAAAGCGAGAAAAAGAAAAGAAAAGAAGAAAAAAAAGCACACAACCCCCTTTTTTCGGAAGGTACAAAAATCCGCGTAAGAAAAAAGAACATTTCTTTGCTACTTATCTTTCTGTAACCTTCCCGAAAAAAAACGATTGAGAAAAGGAAAAAGAAGATAAAGAAGAAAAAAGGGAAGAGAATGTTTGATAATACGGGAAAGAAAATTTATTATATCCTCGAGAAAACTGGCTTGAAATACACGCGCGTCTGCATATACACACACACACACACANAAAAACGTTGCCAAAAATCCAAATTTTAATATTTTTCTTTTTCCTTCGTCCAGTTTCTAGTTTTAAGTATTCACTAAAAGACCCTATTTTTTCAACAGAAAAACYCCCACCSTTTATAAGTTCTGCTGTCAACGCGAAAACACTTTTTTTCGGTGGGGTCACCGGAAATGACGTCGCAATAGCTGAGTTTAAAATATTTTTCAACCAAAAATTCAGAAAATGTTCTTCAAATATGTATCTTAAATACTATAAAAAGTTTGAATAARAATTCCATTTTTTATATAGAAAAAAAAATTGTTGAAAATATGCTATTTTTCCCCGGTGTAAACCCCTTAAACTTAACATGTGTAGTTTTTTAATTGTAAATATGTATTTATATGTTATTTACTTATCTATATTAAATAAGTAAAAAAAAATCGATATGATCAGACCGTATTCTTGTTGTGGTGGTTCACTTCCGTTTGTCCTTTTTTCCTTCCTTATTTCCTGCAAAGAAAATGAGAAATTCTAGAATAGCCAAAGTTCACCTCTCGACACTTCTATTCCAGCCACGTCGGCCAACCCCTCAACTTGTTTTTTCAGGGACTCCGTTATTTCCTCCTGGGGTCATAAAGATGGAAAGTAATTTTCTGTTCAGACACCAAACGACAAATGTAATATTCCGCATGAGTTGATACGCGATTCTTAAAAGAATTATTAACTTTGTCAGGTTAATCCCCACTTTGTGATTTTCGTTCAATCTCTTAAGAAAGAAAATAAGAGGGAAAGTATAAAAAAAAAAAAAAAAAATAAAAAAGAAGCGGGGAAAATGAGAAAATAAGTTCAGATCAAGATCAAACAATTCGGTTTAACGCGATAAAAGATAAAACAAATTACTCAAGATGACGATTTCATTGTCAACGTAATTAATTGAAAATTAATCAACGTGGTTATCCTAAAAATAATTTAATATATGCATCATTTGTTATTAATTAATATTCGATTGATTAATGCGCGTAACCATGCGTGCCAATTGTTTTTCCATGAAATATTTTCATACCATGAAATATTTTTTTTAAAGGAAAAACCTAGAAAATTAATATTATGAATTTGATGTATTAATGATTATTTCATTTATATATATAAATAAATGATGTCGATTGAAGATCGTATTGAATTGATTATCTTGTTATCTTTTATCGAAGAACTACGAACTTGTACAGAGTCAGATAAATAATCAATTCATTAGCTATCCCTTTTCTTCAACTTTTTCTTTCCCATCTTTCGAGATTATCTAAAGGAAAGGGCCAGCTCGTTACTTAACTCAAGGAATTGGAGTTCTTATTAAGGCCAGCTTTCAAACATTTCCTCAAAGAAGCCACCAAAGTCATCCCCAAAGTCAAAGTATTTTGCTATTTTTGTAGAAAATCGATAGAACAAAATTTCTATTCCTAATTGTTATCGATTACGAAGAGATTCGTGCATAGTTATAAAAATACAATCAATTCTTACGACAAAATTGATAATAAATTATTTCAAGATAATCTCGATTATTGTTCATTATTATAACATTATTATTATTTATATAAATAATGTATTAGGTTGATGCATATGAAATGTCGGATTTTATTTACATGTGAACGTTTTTCTCCCTGTTTTCGTTATTTTTTTGTTTCTGGTATAATTTTGTTTATGGTCGTACTGTCCATTGCCAGAGTCACATTTCAATGAAGCAGATTTTCTCTAAAGTGTTCAATTTTTTAATTTTTTTTTAAATTTTGTGAGTATATAAATTCAACCGATATTCGTGTAATTTTTATGTATGAGTATAAACTTGATAATAATGCTGCAAAATTTGCACGCAATATAAACCAGGCGTTTGGAGAGAATACTGTTAACGATCGATAAGTGCATCGTTGCTTTGAAAAACTTTGGTCTCCTGAATTTTCTCTTTAAAAGAAGACCCAAGACGTCTGTAAAAAATGATGCTCTGAAAACATTAGTGGAAACGAATCCAACTTTATCTACAAGGGTACTTGCTTCTAGAATGAAAATTGACCATACAACAATATTACGACATCTTTCTGAAATTGGCAAGATGAACAAAATGGTTAAGTGGATACAGCACTAATTAACCAAGCAAAATAAGCTTGATCAATTAAACGTATTTTCATCACTATTAGCCCGATTTTTTAAATAAATTAAAATATGAAATTTGCCACACCTATCTTATTCACCGG
>NW_014569785.1:41970-45161 GCF_001313835.1 Polistes canadensis
TTAGATTATTTTACATAAAAAAAAAGTAATTTCAATGCTTTTATATATCCTAGATCAAAATAAAATCACGAAAATTTCAAACGTGTCTTATTCAACATAAATCATATACTGTATTGTAAATAAATATTATAATGTATTATATAAATACAAAAGAAAAAGGATTGACATAAATAATTGTTTTTTGTTTAGCAAACACCAGCCAATACGCGCATTATGTCTTCAACACTCTGGACCAAGATCACAGTGGTCTACTCAGTTTCGAGGTAAGCTTGCATCTCATTTTTCATAGTTTCTTGCTGGTCGTCGTCCTTCGGATTATTCCTTCCGTCATTGTGACACATATAGGACGTCAGCTGCATCTGAAAGTGCACTTTTTGGCACACACTTCTCGCGCGCATCGAGAAAATATAGTCCAGTATTAAAATATGAAAAAGACAAGTAGTAGTAGTAGTAGTAGTAGTAGTGCAACGTGAAAGGAACATTCGACGAATGACAGATCGCGTTCGATGCAATTTTTCATTCTCTACGAGAATCGCTTAGGTACTTTCTCTCTCTCACTCACTCTCTTTAGTATTTCTTGTCCAATTATTCAAATATGATTCTCATGAGAAATTCTATTTTCGTTCGTAAATCGTCCACCTAAGCGCATATTTCATAATGGGTGGCATTGCATAGGAAAAGCTTATTCTCTTATATTTTTTTCACTTTCTTTTACTTCTTTTTTTTTTCGTCCCTCCCACCATAAAAAAAAAACTAATGTTTCACTGGAGATTACTGGCATATGTAATTGAATTAAATGCTATTATATCTTGAAATAATCACTCGAAGAAAAATATAGCTCAATTAAATATTTCCCGTGAGAATAATTACACATACACACACATATAGCCACACACGCGTGTATAATGTTGTTTGTATTACGTGTTTTAGCTTTAATCGGAATGTTGATATAATCGTTATATAAATTGGCCTAAAACGGACAACCTGTTTGAACTAAATCCGAGGAAAACGGGAATACTCCTGGGAAATAACGAGGGGGAAACAGTTTGATACGAAAGGTTTGTTAAAAATAGTTACGATGGACGTGTGTGCATTCGTGTTGGTTGTCAACGATAAAACCGGGAAAAGGGGATACGTTTTTTCCAATGAACGTTATCGTTTAACAATGTTAATTAATGCGTTCGAAATGAAAAGAAGTTAAAGAAGAAAAAAAAGGATACAATGGGGAAATTGTCGAGCGAATAATTATGGGAATAGTAATAATGGTTGGTAGATGGTATGGTGCTAGTGATGGTGGGAGTTTTTAGATGATGGTGGAAGCTAACATAATTATCTCCCGTAACTAGAGATCGTGATTGTACTTTGTATAATTAACCCGCGGAGTTGCCCTAGAGCTTTTGCGAAAAGTTTCATCAGTTGGTTGGTCTCATCCTAGTCTTCCACATTTTTCACCATTGCCAACATTCTTTTCTTTTCCTTTTTTTTTCTTTTTATTCAATTCATTCTTTTCTTCCATATTAAACCTTTCCTATCCGGTTTCATTTAATTAAATCGACGTTAACAAAACTAAAAGTAGACATTTTACAAATGTTACATGGTACCACGACAAATTTCTCTCTCATCCGATATAGGTTTTTCCTTTTTTTTTTTTTTTTACACGAACTTAATATCAAACAAATGAAATCGTACGCGTGTAACGCGATACGGGCACTGATAAAAATAAAAACTCTTATTTATAGGTTTTATTTAGAAAAAGAAAAAAAAACCCCGTTATCCATTTTCCCTTTTCAATTTTTCTTATTTCGACCCCCATAAAACTCTACTCGCATAAGCCCGGATCGGTCTCCTTAAAGTCTCCAAATAACAAAAAAAAGATTACTGTGATAGCTAGTCATCTGAGTTCGAACATCCACTAAGATTTGTCCCTTTTTCCTATTGGTCAACAGTAGGTTTTTCGATACTTCAAACTCTTAGATTCTTTTCTTGACTATTATCATCTTTCACTTCTTTATCTATCCTGTTGCAAACTACTCAATGTGCTTTTCCGAAAAACGAACTCCAGTGACCGTTATCCTTAATCGTATTACCCTCTCCCCCTCCCATCTCCCCTCTCCCCACCCTTTCCGTCTTCACTTTTCGAGATATTCTACCTCCTCCTCCCCCTCCCACCCTCTCAAGCCCAACCCGTTTCATCCTTTCAGTCTCGAAAGTAGCTAGTCTACAAAGTTGCAGATACAGCAGCAAGTTCACTTTTGCAAATCTCTTAGGTCGTAATACGAGAACGTATATTCACTTTCGGAAAGTCGTGCAATCTTGTCACCATTCATGCGAAAACCTCCTCCAACCCCTCCCTCCTAGCCCCACCCCACCCCCACCCACCCCTACTTCCCATCTAATCCGCGTTACCTAGCGAATAAATAACAATTTTCGTTAGGAAACTGAAATTGGAAAAGGAATCCTCCATTTTAACCTTTCCACGACGGGAAAAGCAATTATCTCCGGTTTATTGTTTACCCTTTTCTGTCGGCGTGGAAATAAAAAGAAGAAGAAGAAGAAGAAAAAAGAATAATAATAAAGGGACAGAGAATGTATAGGGATGGATATAATATAGCCTCGAATATTTTTTTTTTTTCTTTTTTTTTATACTACCTTCCTATTCTCTACCTCTTTTTTTTCTTTCTTTCACATTGAAAAATTTATTGAACGAATCAAAGGAAAATATGCTGTGCTCTCTCTCTCTCTCTCTCTCTCTCTCTCTCTTTCTTTGTGAGAGATAAAATTATTTAATTAAATACTCGTTTATATATTTTCTACCTATTCGTTGCATTCCTCTGAGAAAGTGCAAGGTCATTCTTATTAAACATAATAAAATAGTTTGGAATTTATAACGACCCTGAGAAAAAAAAAATAGGAGTCTCTCCCCCCCCCCTTCCCAACCCTCTTTTCCAAAAATGCAACATTTTTCCGAAGGTTTAACAGTAAACCACTACCGACACTTCACGTATACTTATTCTTATAGTGAGTGGTCAGATGACCGTATAAAAAAAAAATTAATATATCGTAAAATAAAATGAGATTTCAGTCAATTGGACAGTGAACTAAATATTTTCTTTTATTTATAAACGATTAATATACAATACATATTATATGCGTTTTAATAAATAAATAAATAATATATTATATCAATGGAC
>NW_014569785.1:46366-47530 GCF_001313835.1 Polistes canadensis
GCCGTTTCATCGTCGTTAAAAATCTGATCAGGTGACTAAGGGACTTATGGGATGTTCTTGAACGGAAACCGCGCTGTAAGAGTACCGCGTTAGAGGAGGGCTGTCGCAATTTCAGCACCGCGTTATATGGAAATCGCGGTCTGCGAGTGCCGTGTTATAGGAGGTTTAACTGTATATATATATTATTATATATTAAATTAGATCGAGAGAGAGAGAGAGAGAGACGATCGATTGAAATATAATTTTGAAATAAACATAAAAGTAAATGTAAAAATAAACTTACTATACACTTTTACATTTTTGAAAAACACACAACTGGATCTTTTACGTTTTCTTTTTGATATAAGACATTAAAGTTATTTAGTATTCCGTAGGTAAAACTTAGACCCTTTAGTTGAATGTCGACCTTAAATTATGGAAACAAACAAAGTAGAAGAACGGTGAAAGAGAAAGAGAAAGAGAAAGAGAAAGACAGTCGGGGTCAGAGAGACAAACAGACAGACAGACAGACAAAGAGTAATAGTAAGTAGAATGGTGATGTGGGGGAAGGGGGGTGAGTGATAGTAGGGGGAAGGGGGTTATAACAGCATCAAAGTCATTTGCATACCGCGAAGTTCACATGTGGATCTAGGCCAAGAGGTTAGAAAGCATTTTCATGTATTAAGCTTTAAGTTCGAATTGTACCCTCTTCCTACTACGAATTATAATTCATTTTCTTTGGATTATAGTCAACTAATAATCTTCATAATATCCATCGACTTCATTTGAAGTGAGATTATTCCACGTTTTGATTAATAAATTCTATCGAAAACTTTGATGATTATCATTCGTATTAACAATCATTTTTAATTGGATAGCATCAATCATCTATCTCAAGTAATTATAGATCAACTATACGTAAATTGGATATGCAAGGTTGATTTTAAACTGGTAAATAATTTTCACAGAAATGTTCCGTTTCGTGAATTATCTTCTTATCTATCTTTCTATCAACTAATATTCAATTCTTGCAAGTTACAAAATATTATAATTCTTCTTCTTCTTCTTCTTCTTCTTCTTCTTCTTATATTATATTTAATTTTTGTTATAATATATGTTGTAATTTTTAATTATAATTAACTTTTGATTATTTATATTACTTACTACTATAATTTTTTATATTTA
>NW_014569785.1:52535-53627 GCF_001313835.1 Polistes canadensis
TATATTTGCGTAAAATGCAAACATATATTACAATTAACATATATATATACAATTATATACAATATATATTACAATTAACATATATATATATACAATTATATACAATATATATTACAATTAACACTGCCACGTGTACCGAAAACGGTACACAAACGTTTCTTGAAACATCAAAACCACATACGATACGTTCTTTCACTAATAGTGGTCTCATCATAAATATTTGATAGTTGAATTGATAGTATGATGAATGATGATGATAGAATCATGAAACATTTGAGAATTCGTTGACATTTGAATAACTTTATGATGCATTAATTGTCTCTATCGAGAATTGCATTGACAGATGTTCCCAAATGAATTGAACGACATAATCTATGATCTATTGATTTCAACCACCTACTACTACTCATCGTTTAAATCAATCTAGAAGAAGAAAACAACGGAAAAAAAAAAAAAAAAAAATTCTACACCTAATTATTTTTCTATTTCCATTAAATTCACGTTTTATCTCTTTCTATTCTCGACGACATAATCACAGCGACCTAAATAAACAATCGCTATTTGTTCTGACCGATAGCAATTGTTTACCGTTAAGGCCCGTGTAAACGCTGATCGGCGTATTTGCGGACTGGGAATTCCTACTTCGAGACTGTTATATACCATTTGATTACACCGATAGCAAAGCTATACACACCAACGTATACCTAACTCCTGACAATACGCAAGAGTTAACTTTCAATTGGAAAATCGGTAGGAATCCATCTAACTACTCGTTTCATATCAACCATCCCACCCGCCACCCTCAACGATTGCAACATTTATTCGAATTTATTTATAAATTCTTTATTAACCCTTTGGCCTATAACCACGAGTCAGACTCGTGGTGAAAAATTTGTGGCATAAGCGCAAACCACGAGTCTAACTCGTGGTAAAGAATTTGTGYCATAARCGAAARCCACGAGTCTAACTCGTGGTAAAGAATTTGTGCCATAAACAAAAGCCACGAGTCAGGCTCGTGGTGAGGAATCGGTGCATAAGATGCCGCGTATTATTCGAACAAGCGATTGGATTTATTCCACCATCCAATACTTT
>NW_014569785.1:55307-57137 GCF_001313835.1 Polistes canadensis
CGTATTATTCGAACAAGCGATTGGATTTATTCCACATCCAATACTTTTTCTTTGATTGAAAAAAAAAACCATCAATGATCATCATGATTTTTTTTTTTTTTTCATTCACTTAACTAAGTATTCATTTATAAATTGCTATTGATTCATTATTTTAAAATAATAAATTATTTTTGTCAACTGATTAATTGATTATGATTGCACCCTATACGTCTAAAAATTACTATTTGTACCTACACATTGTTTATTATTTAACAACTCCTTTCATTGCTCTGAAAAACATATGTCATGAAAGTTACACATTTTGCGCCAGTTCAAGTACGCGGCTGAACAGATGAATGGCATGGCGCGCGACCGATTCTCTTTTTTATTATGGCACGCACAATTGGCAGATATCGTGTAGGCCAAGGGGTTAATGAGTTTTTTATCCCGTAAAAAAGCAAAAAACGCACAAAAAAATAATAAAAATACTCTTCTTCTTCTTCTTCCCCATTTTATTAAAACTATGTCCTATTAAAATAACTTTTTTTTTTTATTACTATTTCTAGAAGCAATTTATTGAATAAAAATACAAAATATAATAAAAATAATAATAAAAAAGAAAAAGTAAATGAGGTGAGGGGGAAAAGAGGGAGGAAAGAATGACGCGTAAATATTACGTAAATGAAAGCTTTTTCCAAGTAGGTATTGTAAACTTACAGGAAAGGCGTGGACAGGGTGAGAGGAGAGGGGGAAGGGGGAAATAACAAACTCGTTATATCTATCCAAGCGTATGATATCCCTCTCTCTCTCTCTCTCTCTCTCTCTCTCTCTCTCACACTCTTTCTTTCTCTCTCTTTTGCTCTCTTCCATCCCCATTCTGTATCTCTCACGTTACGTTTACATTACCAAGCTCGAAATAACAAGGACGATGGAGTACGACAAGACACACCATATTCTGGATTATCCTAGATCATTTGCGTAACAGCAAACTGTATCCGATAATGAGGCCGAGCTGGTAATATAGCGAATGAAAATGATCGTTCGAGATATCATAACGGATTCTGGTATTAAACAGATGTTTTTAATCGCGAAATCGTTCCCGAGAATATTATTTATGATGATAAGGTATCACAGGGAACTTGGACATAAAAATGAAGTAGAACTTAATTTAACTAAGTTGGACGTTTCGTCCCTTTATTGGGACTTCTTCAGCAACTGGAAATTTTATTATTATTTTTTATATTACGACATACATGAGGCTCATACAATATATAATTTTTTACATGTTACCTTAATCTTTACAGTTCTATTAATTACTATTAATTACTATAAATGTAAATAAAACTAATACCACAGCGTTAGCTGACTGAACATCATTTCATAACAGGATATAACTTTAAATTTGACGCAGCAACTATTTTAGATTTAGAAGAAAATTGTTATAAAAGAAATATCAGCAAAATGTTTCGTATATCAAACAATAACACGGTAAATTTTAGAACGGACACAAATAATTTAAATCACATCTATAACGAAATTTTTAAATTTAACGATAATAAATAAAACACTATAATAGAGGACACCTTACATTGAAGATATCTAGACTAATAAACACTAGTCTAGATTGAAACAGTTTTGTTGAGGGTTTTAAATTATAACAGAGCGAATACTTAACGAAGTTTAAATGTTTTGTGTTTTGAATATTAATAAAAAGAAAAATGTATGTCTACCCAATGAAAAAAGACGCTGAACTGTAAAGATTAAGGGGTTACATGGGTTTACACCGGGAAAAAATAGGATAATTTCAACAATTTTTTTTTCTATATAAAAAATGGAATTCTTATTCAAACT
>NW_014569785.1:57777-60364 GCF_001313835.1 Polistes canadensis
TAGAATTGAAAAAGAAATAAAAAAAAAAAAAATTTTTTTGAAAGTCCCAAACCCATGTAACCCCTTAAGGTAACATGTAAAAAATTATATATTGTATGAGCCTCATGTATGTCGTAATATAAAAAATAATAATAAAATTTCCAGTTGCTGAAGAAGTCCCAATAAAGGGACGAAACGTCCAACTTAGTTAAATTAAGTTCTACTTCTTTTTTATGTCCAAGATCCCTGTGATACCTTATTATTATGAATTATAATTTTGGACGAGAGATATAACTGATTAAATTATTTATGATCACTTTATTTTATTAGTATTATTTCACTACTATTATACTACTACTATTCTCGTTGTTTACCCCAAAAATCGTAATATTAAGTTAGTGGTTTTCTGATTTATCCTTGAAACTAGCAAATGATTATCACAAACTATCTCTCGAATATAAGTTTTTGATAATAATAGATATAGTTGAAATGAAAACTGTAATAAAGATTTATTATGATATTTAGCAAAAAGATGAGTATAGGGATAAGATATCAAAGTTAACGCGTTTTAGTAGAAATAGATAAGTACTGAAACAGAAGGACTTTGGAAAGTTTCGTTGTCGGAAGTAAAGTAAGATTTAGTGTCGACAGGTACGATCTATAACCAGCTTTACCTGTTCCATCGAAATTTACACAACATTCAACGATTTACTTCCTACTCTGCTACCTTTGTTCTATTCTTCCCTTTCTTCTTCTTTATCTTTTATTCATTTTTTACAAATGTATTCCAAAATTTAAGCTTCGCAAGTTATCATTTCTAATACAACATTACAATGGTAAGAAAATTTACAGATAAGTCGTAAATAAATATATAAAATATAAATAATATATTAATCATTCAATATGAAAATATATATTAGAAGATGGTTGCAGTTGCAGTTGCAGTTGCATTTGCAGTTAAATAATTATTATAATTATAATTAATAATAATATATAATTATAATATTAATATCGATTACTTTTTTTGTTGACTTTGGATTCATGTGACTTTAATATTTATTCAAATATGTTCCATCCAGTATTAACATTTAATTGAAATATTTCGTAAAAAGTTGCGTACGATGATTTCACCGCAACACTTTTTTGTGAAAATCATAGGAAAAAAAATAAAAAATAAAATCAAAATAAAATTCAATTCACCGCGTTACGAAGCAGCCAACAGCGTATTTTACGCGTATCGCACTTTATACCCAACAACCATTTGATTTTTTTTTTGTCCATTTCGTAACGCCATTTTGTACGTTTAACGGTTTCGACGTATGCGCGATTTGATCCTATTCGAAAAAAGCTTTACGTAAAATGCAACGACTCGTAACCGCAAACACTTTGCCAAGTTTTCTTTTTTCGACGAAACGTTTTGTGCATGCGTGCCGGAAACTCTAACGTATTGTCGAACGTAAAAGCTTATGCGAGTGACGAAACAGTATCGTGATCGAGCCAAATTCAAATAAGTTATACAATGGAAACTATTATTGAGAAAACTTGAAACAATTCATCTGTCTTTCCATTTTTTTTTTTCTTATTTTAAAACCGTTGAGTGTAAAATACTTTTAGCTAAAATGTTTTTTAAATGACGGAATAATTTATTATTAATTCTCTCAGAAATTCTAATAATAAATATATAATAAAATAATTTATTATTAATCTCTCAAAGATTCTAATAATAAATTATATTTAATAATTAAAGTGTTTTTATTAGTTTTTAAATAGAATATTCATATGACAAGACTCAAAAATATAATCAATGCACAATTGTATATTACATTATTTAACATTAATATTGACAAACACGTATATGCGATGACAACTTTTACCAAACGCATATATGCGTCCCTGGCAGTCAAACGGGTGAAAAAAAAAGTAATTCACTCATTAACATTTCCATATTAATTGTTACGGTAGAATGGTGAAAAGTATTCACCCTCGTAGCTAACCCTCTTTTCGTTCGCGTGTGGATTATTCGCATTATACGTTAATAATCCTCTCCACTTTAGTAGCATAGTCTTACCATTTTCCTCGATTCGATTACCGTTGGGTAACTTCGGTAACTTTACCCCGAGAAATACGTACCATCGCGTTTTCTTCGGTACTCAAAGGAAAGAAGAGAAAGAAAGGAACGTTGTAATTACAGAACCCCTTCCGTTAGATATTACTTCCAACTAAAACTTCCATTTAAATTAATAATAAAAACGTTACTTTTATATAGTTATATTTTTGAAACTTCTTTAATAATTTAATCATCAATATTCTTGTCCAGAAATATATTATTAATATAAATCTCAAAGTGAAATTTAGACGATTGTTAAATCTTATGAACAATTTATTTTGAACTAGTTGTACGTTACGTCCCTTACTGGGGACTTCATCAGCAACTTGATCTTTACAGTTCACGTGTCAATACATATTATCTTTTTTACAGAGTCATACATTTCAATAATACTTAACATATTACAATACAATTTATTCCTAAACACCTTCTTTTATCACACGTAATCAAATACTATTTGTACAATATTTGTATTATGTACAATAATATTTTACAATATAT
>NW_014569785.1:61752-62365 GCF_001313835.1 Polistes canadensis
CATATATGAGTTCTTCGGCCAATTTGATGATTTACGCAGAACGCATATATGCGGCGGTAGTCCGCAAAGGGTTAATTTGCTTTAAACTGAACTGTAAAGATTAAGTTGCTGAAGAAGTTCCAATAAAGGGACGAAACGTCCAACTAAATCAAACTTAGTTCTACTTCTTTCATGTCCAAGTTCCCTGTTAAATTTCATCATTAAAAATTATAATTTTTGGACGAGAGAAATACTAAATAAATATTTAAACAATGTTGAAAAGAATACATTCAAGAATACAGTCGCACAAACACATACAGCCATACGCAACTCCTCCCACCAAAACAACCCCATACAGGTAAAGAACATTTCGTTCTAAACCTGTGTATCTTCCGATACGATAGGAAACAAAAGATACAGATTTCCGTGGAAATCTTTATGAATATTTGTGTAACTAATGTCTAGAAAATATACCCTGAACCTTTGCAAGTCGATTTATAACTCGATAAGGTATTTTACACGTAGGAAAAAGGGTGTACTTTAATTTAATATAAGAGTCATTAAAATCTATTCACTCTTAGTATAAAAAATATTTACAGAAACTTTTCAAAGAAATATCAGAGATTCTAATGCT
>NW_014569785.1:62570-62833 GCF_001313835.1 Polistes canadensis
AAATATTTTTTATACTAAAAGTGAATAGATTTTAATAAAACTTATATTAAATTAAAGTACACTCTTTTGTCTACTCGCAGAATACCATATAGAGTTATAAATCAATCTGAAAAGGTTCATTAAATGGCAAAGAATGCGATGCTGCAAATTTTTCCTACTTTGCCATTTCTTTGAAAAGTTTCGGCAAATATTTTTTATACTAAAAGTTAATAGATTTTAATAAAACTTATATTAAATTAAAGTACACTCTTTTATCTACACGT
>NW_014569785.1:64161-68718 GCF_001313835.1 Polistes canadensis
CTATACGTATATATATATATATATATATATATATATATATATATATATATATTCTATTATATTTCATTATCTGAGAAACTCTAATTGCCAGTCATAAAGTTTGAAATAGGATGCTCACTAATGAATATTTGTTAGCGACTCAATCATGAAATACCATTTTCCCATCGTCCTAAATAACTATATCGATACTTTCACATATATATCATTTTCATTTAATTCGTAGAAAAGCGATCTCGTTTCGCTAACATTGATCTTCCCCTTTTACTTGGCCCTTTTTTTTACCCAAGTAGCAATACCACTTTGCTTCGTTCGATTACCATGACTCGAACAGACAGACAGAAAGACATACAGACAAATAAAAAGAGAAAGAAAATAATTCGAAATATATTTCCCATCTGTTCCATCAAAATTCGAACAAAGCTGAAGAAATTAATTGCACCGAATACTTCTTAACCTTGATAAGACCAATTTATTTCGGATGAGTTATAAAAATGCCAAAAGGGGTTAGGGTTATTTCCACGAAAAGGGTTAATTATATTTACTCAAGAACCCTAATAATAGTTCACCCTAATAATAATTAATAAATGAGAGAAACAGTTAACGATCGTATGAACTGGTACCATTTTGGTTTTCTTTTCTTTTTACCCCACCCACCCCATAAAAAAAATATAAAAAGAAAGGTCAAATTCATTTTTATAATCGCAGGACTTTGTCATCGGTCTGAGCATACTGTCACGTGGCTCGATAGACGAAAAATTACGATGGACGTTTTCCCTTTACGACATCAACGGGGACGGCTGTATTACGAGAGAAGAAATGACGGACATAGTAACTGCAGTCTACGAGCTCATGGGAAAATTTGCTGACCCGACGTTGGACCACGAGGGCGTTAGAGAAAAGGTCGACCGAATGTTTCAGGTGAGACAAATAAGATAAAAGGAAAAAAAAGAGAAGGAAAAAAAACAACTCGTTAAAAATAAATTTGACGATTGTATAATGGTTATATTATGTATAATTAACACGTTATTTTGATATTAACCCTTTTGGTATACAGGGTGATCCAGTAATTGTTAACACTTAAATATTTCCGTTTATTTGTTAAACCATAGAAAAATGTTACATGCAAAACTTATTATTATTATTTAAATTTTATATTTTTTATATATTATTATTTTATTATTATTATTTTATTATTTTATATATTATTATATATTATTATTTTATTATATTATTATTATATTAAAAAATCTATAATTTCACTTTAAAAAAAATCGAAGTTGACCTTCGTGTAACTTTTACGCGTTCACACCAACATAAAAACTAGTAATATCAGATAACGTATCCCCTTGAACCATTGAACTTTTGTCTAATACATTTTCTTCTATTATCAACAGTTCCAACTTAAATGGATCGATTTAAATGGAACACCATATATATATACAATTGTTCGCTTGAAAATATTTAATATACCTCTATAGAATATAAAATGAAACTTAAAACCATAGAAAATATTTTCAAACTAGTGTCATAGAAAATAATAAAAATTATTTAGAAGGATAAATGTAGAAATTATTTTCTAAATAAATTTGTTCGAAAGGTTATAAAACCTTTAACGAGACATCAATTTTTGATGAAAATGGAATGATTTGAAACGCCATTTAAAAGACATTCCATAAGTATATCTGTAGTAGTAACAGTCCTTTCTAGTCAGACGACAGTAGTAACAGCTGTCTGGTATAGACACTGCGCTTTAAATGAATTACCGAGTAAATTGAGTTACCTTAGTTACGCGGAATGCCTTCTCCCTGTTAGAACAATTTCGAGGTGTTAGGGTTGCTCTCATTTAGCCATTTCGACGTTGTCTTATATCCGATTAACAATAGAAAAACAAATAACTAAGACTCTCTTGTTTTTTTTTTTTTTAAATGAAAATAATATTTCAAATGAACATTTCTATTGAACGTAAAAATTCTATTTTAAAATATAAATGATGATTAATTTGTTTAATTTTCTTTGACGATATAATAAACAATTGAATTTAATTTGTACACGATAGATATTAAAACAAAAATAGACCAACAAATAGTTTTGAACTTTGTGCGAAATGACACCTTAACCCTCTATAAGCCGAATTTTTTTTATAAATAAAAAAACAATAATTGCAACTGAAAATCTCAACAATTATAAACATATATGTGCAGATGAAAAAAAAATTTTCCGGTTTAAACGATTTTATTACAATAAATTCACTGTGTGTAACTTTCAGGTAACAATGGCCCACAATGTTTCCACTTCTGCGTAGAAAAATTGAAACGTGAAATTCTATGAAGTATTTTTCACCTGGCGTTAAACGTAAATGTACATTGCATTTTGAACATTTTATTTTCGGAATTCCTTTACACCCAGGATTTTTGCAGCGTCTTCTGTTGTCCGAAAAAAATTGGCCAATGTGCAACTTCATCTTTCCGCACGTTTTGTACTGGAAGTACTGTATTTGGTCTCCTTTTTTTATTTTTATCTAATTGTTTATCGACATTGGTAGAAACAAGACACTCTTTTTTCTTACGGATTCCTTTGTGCTCCTGACATAAACAAAATGCAATGTCCGTTTTAAATGTCGATAAATTATATTGATTCTTGGGGCTTACAGAATGAATTTTGTCAAAGGATTCACGATCGGTGTAAACTTAGTAAAAATCATCTATTTTTTCTATGAAAATCTATCTTTATAGTTCTTCTGCAATAAAACTGATAAATATAGTCAGGAATTGTTCACTGCAACAAATTCTTCAACTTGTTCCGACATTTGACGGACACAACACACCTTATCCTAAATATACAGAAATTTTCCTTATAGGCCATTGTTACTTCAAAGTAACAGAACTGTATCATAAAAAAAAAGTAACAAAATAATATTTGAAATGCAAAAAGATATGTTGTTATTAATATTTAAACTCACAACTATAATATACATAATTTTTTATTCGGTAAATACCGACAGATAAATATATATCAACTGAAAAAATGGTTTTGCTTACCTCTACTGCAGACAGCTTGCACAACATTTATTTTATTATTTCAGGTTGATGGTATTAACAACTATCATGAATATTGGTATAAGTTATCTCAGAAACATTATAAAATTAAGATATATACGCCATCATTAAAAAAACTAAAATTATTTGGTAAAATGCCGAAAAATGATCATGTTACCTGAAAGTAACACAAGCCCATAGAGTGTTAAAGATATCAGAAAGTAGAGTGTTTACAATTTTACACGACAATTTGAGCATGAGTAAGTTGCTTTTGAAGTGCGTGTTGCGTTTGTTCACACCGGTACAAAAAAACAACAACGCTTCAACGATTCAAATTTGCTGTATTTGGAGCTGTTCAAGCGAGATAAAAAGGATTTCTTGCAGCAGTATGTGAAAATAGATGAAACATGGATCCATTATTACACACCTGGATGAAAAAGATCATCAACCGAGTGAACAACAGCCAATGATAGTCGTCCAAAACTCAAAAATCAGCTGGCAAGTTTATGACATCCGTGTATTGTTCATCAACAATCTCAAAGAAGATGAAACTATCGATAACAAATATTACATGACATTATTGAAATTAATTGAATCGAAGATTTATTGAATGATGTGATAAAATCATCGATCAATTTGTGTAAAAAATGATCGAGAGGGAAAGTTTCGTCTTGATTTTATACGAATTCGGTTTCCACTCGACGTAAAAACTCGAAGATTGAACGATCAATAATGTTTCATCGTTTGGCACATATACGAAATGACAGTGCGCGGAAACAATCGACGTAGTAGAAGAACACACACCCCCCAACAACTTCATTCGTTCGTTTCAACGATAGAAAACTAGTGTCTAAAGGAATAGTTTAGGGAAGGTTAGGGAGAATTGACGGAGATAAAGAAAAAAAAAAAACTAACAAGAAATACAAAGAGTACAAATAGAAGGGTGATAGGGGTAGAGGGGGAGAAGGGAGGAAATACCCCTCACGAGGTTGGATGATACAAGAAACGAAGATTTGTTTGTATCAGCTTGTCACATTGTTAGCGGTGTATGACAATGTCTGTGGTATTTTCGCTTATATCTTCTTCCTACCAACCTTAACACAACACGCTTGAACCCAAAGCTCTTATTCTCATTGTCTCGTTGTCTTTTTTGTGCTTTTTTTTACTTTTCTTTCCTTTCCTTTCTTCTTTTTACAAAAGAACGCATACACACAAAACGAGACCTCGTTTCAAATGAAATGCAATTTTCTCAGCCGTGTAAGTTTCCGATTGAACTATGAATGAATTATTGTCGCATCTATTCTATACTTTCTCTTTTTTTTTGTTTGTTTTTTGTTTTTGCTTTCATTTGATTTATAATATTAGGTGTACAAATAAGTTTCCGCCGTTTTAATGTAGATAGCGCGGCGCGGAGTTTCCGTTAACTTTCGCAGATGATATCCTGCTTAAAAATTAGTTTGGACGTTTAAGAACAACATAACCTATTAATATTATTGATTTCATATTGGTAAAATATAATTTT
>NW_014569785.1:70313-73442 GCF_001313835.1 Polistes canadensis
TTCGTCCTGACCCCTAAACATTCTAAACATATTAAAATTTACGAATATAATTTAGTTTTCGCCAGAATTACAATTTAAATATCAAATTGTATGAAAATTTKACGCATGACGGATATAGCCGTCAAAACACAAAATTCTGCCATTCTTCCATGACGGATATAGTCGTCAAACACACTTAACTGGTTAAATACTCCTATGTTTTTTTTGTTAGAATAATTCAATAATAATTAATATAGTAGATGAAAATTTTGGAAATGGTATGACGAATTTGTTTATCGATCAAACAAAATACAAGATTTTTGTAGCATACTCTTTTTCTTTTGATCGAGAAACTACTGAATAATTGGAGAATAATTTTACTATGTAAAAAGAATATTATATTACGTACTTCGTCATTTCTCAACTATCAGGATAATGAAATAAAATATTCTAAAATCGAGTGAGACGAATCTTAAGAACTATGATGAAAGTACATAAAGATAACGGTGGGGGGAGGAGGGAGGGAAGAAGCAAATAAATAAAATAGTTCAATAATTTGATTCGACGATTATTCGATAATGAAGAACCGAAGTTACGAAAACTTTTCTTATCTACGTTGCCATTAAAATGCATGAATATTATTGAAAATCCGATATCGTTGCTATACTAAAAATACAACAAAATTATATTAACTATTTTCTTTCTTTACACGATTATTCGAGAAGAAATGTAAAAGTTTAGTTTCGAATGGAATATAAAAATACTTTCGAAAAACGTGCTGTTGCCGTGTAATATTCTTTTTCTGAAGGAAAAATAAGTGAAAAAAAGAAAACAAAAAAGTATAAAAGAAAAATGTGTTTGGGAACAATCGAGACTAAAAATTGAACGAATCCTTTACATCGGTATATATGTTTATTCATTTTCTATCAAATAACAAGCATGAAAAAGTTGAAGGTTGCAATAAATTAATTGCACCAAGAGTAAAACTAATTTCTTAAGTTGTACCTTAGAGTGGGAGTATATTTGACGTAAGACGAAAATACTTTTCCACGTTTTAAACGAGCTTTTAGCAAAAGCTTCCAACCACCACCACTACCACCACAGTTTCATGATGCACGTAACATGAACGTTCTTGAGAGTGAAACCACCTCTTTACCCCACCTCAGAGATGTATAACACGTCAAAGAACCGAGACTTCAACCGAGGCTGTTAGCAACGTGGAGGAGACCAGTGCAACATGGCGAAAAATGCAACTAATGGAAAAAAGAAGGAAAAAATAAGATGAAGAACGATAATAAAAGAAAAAAATAAAATGGAAGAATAAACGTGAAAGTGAATCACGTGTCTTCCAAAATTTACATATTACATGACGAGATAAGGTGTTTTTAGGATTAATTAAATTATATTGTAATATGTTAAGTTTTTATTGTAATGTATGACTCTGGAAATAAAATAATATGTATTGACGCGTGAACTAAGTGATCGAGGTAAAAAAATTAGAGTTTATTTATTGTAATGTTTATATTTTTTAATAAGTCATAATAAAAAAAAAAAAAAAAAAAATTTGTAGTTGCTGAGGAAGTCCCCAGTAAGGGACGAAACGTTCAACAAGGTCAAAATAAATTGTTCATCAAATTTATTAACTGTCTTTTACTCCCTTTGAAACTTATATATTTACATACAATCTTTAACAAAATTGATTATTCTGTTTAATTAATCGAAAATGAGTTAACGATTGTTAATCAATTCCACGAAATTACGTTCGATGACAAACCGAAGACGTCTAATTATACAAACTGTGAACTCGAATCATTCGCGGTTAACGTCGAGTGCGAAAGCAAATTAGCGTGGTCTAACCGAACCGCAAAGTGCGAAACGTTCGTAGATTGGGTTTGTCCTAGATAAAGTGAATACTTCGAATCGTTCTCAAGTTCGTATCAAGATTTGTCGTCGTGAATTTCAATTTGGGAAACTTCGTCGATACCGATCGCCACTTACGTGTTTAAACATTCTTACGAATAAACGTGTCTTAAAGGAAAATCGGACAGGTTGACAAATTTTGTTTAGAACGTTTGTCCCTTTTATTGGAACTTTTTCAGCATTTGAAAATTTTTTGAATTTTTTTTTAAAATACAAGAAGGTTCTTTAATTACCTTGATCATTAATGTTCTGAATATTTTTTATAAATCCTTCCAAAGACATACATTATTATATTTTTGTATTTTAAAAACAAACTGTACTGCACATTCGCTAATCGTTAATCCTAAATCTATTAAAATTCAAAACACGTAATCAAGCACAACTGATTCTATCTAGATTAGTGTTTAATAGTCTAGGTATCTTCACTATTATGGTGCCCTCTGTTACGGTGTTCTATTTATGATAATTAAATTTGAAAATTTTGTTATAAATGAAAATTCTTACGAATGTTGGTAAGCTTTCGATTTTCGTTAAAGTGGATTTATTTTAATACTAAATGTACCATGACCGATTATCAAATGATCGCATTTTGTAATTTGTAAATATTCTGTAATATTTTTTTGGAAAAATTTCGATAATAAAAATTTAAAATTCTGATTTTTCTCGTTCAAATACATCAAACATTTACTTCAAATACATCAAATACTTGAAATCTTCAATCAAATTCATTTCAATATCATTTTATATATAGTAAAAATGTATTTAAACGAACAATTATTTTCTTTCTTTTTAATTAACGTATCGAATAGATTTATTAATGAGTTATTTAATGGTGTATTAGCCAAGAGATTGTTTACGCGATAAATACCAATGAATATAACTTTGTACCTTTTACTATGATAAATATAGTTAGTCTTTATGTTAGGAAAACTGGGCCAGGTGGAAGTAAAATGTCATTTTGACGGGCTTATAAACGAGTTATCACCCTTAAATGATGAGATATATTACTATATAGATTTAAACTCGACGATCCACGACTAATCGTTCACAATGACCTTGTGTGTCCACATCTTAAAACGGTTCCTTTAGAACCGTATACTATAGTTAAAGATTTGCTAATCTGTAACGATACTGCAGTGTATTACTAAAGGATAAATATTTCATTTAATTTTTAATGATAAAATTTTACAGGGAACTTGGACATGAAAAGAAGTAGAACTTAGTTTGATT
>NW_014569785.1:74047-89791 GCF_001313835.1 Polistes canadensis
TATAAAATATTGAAATATTTTAACAAAGTATTATATATTATATTTTGATTTAACTTCAAAGAGAATATTTATAAAATACGTGTGAAAGTGTAAAAAAAGAACAAACAAACAAACAAAATGTTAACAGAAAAAATTGAATAGAATGGTAAACGTCATAAACTATAATGATATTTGAAAAGGTTCGATGACGAAACCAGTAACTCGTAGTAAAACGAGATTTCAATTAACCACGCCTACTGGAACACAAATTTACATCGTCTACTACCACCACCACCATTACCACTACCACAAAACGTTGTTCGGTACGAGCATGCCCGAAGCTTTGTGTATCACTAAAGGCACTGTAGTAATTTCACGATTCGTTCCTGTCGTCTAACGATTTAGTGGTCGTGCAAAATCCACCAATGAGCTCACTTTCCTGCCGTTCCCCACCCCTCCAAACAACGAAGAATCCTAGCCGACTTTTAGATCATGTTGCGGTTCTCATAAACAAACTATAACAACGCCAACACACTTCCTATAGATAATGGTGGAACTAATCAGCATTTCATAATTATATGATTTACGAAATGTCAATGGATATTCAATTAGAAAATAAATTTTCGTAATATCCCTTTACTAAATTCGTTTAACGCTTTGACAGTTTCAATAAAGAAATTTCATTCGTACTTTAAGTTTGTTATTACATTTTATTATTAAATATTGTTTAAAAATAAATAAATAATAAAAAATAAATTAACATTCTTTTATAAGCCGCGATTTGTTTCTTTTTTTTTATTTACTTATCCAGGGGGTGACAAAAATAATCGAGAAAGAAAAAGAAAAAAAATAAATAAATATATGATATGAAAAAAAAAAAAGAAGAAAATTATTTCTAGTATTATTAAAAAAAAATAAACCATGTATAAATAAGTATCGTAGAGAATTTAGATATCAAAAAGAACTAGAACTTAGTTTTGATTAATTATTGAGACTTCTGCAGCATGAATTACATGAGACCCATACATTATAAAATATTAGATGTTACCTTAATCCCTAAAGTTTAGCGTCTTTTTTATTTGAGCAGACATACATTCTTTTAATATTCGAAAAACTAAACATCTAAACTTCGTTATATCTTAATCCGTTATATTTGAACACTCAAACAAAATTGTTTCAATTTAGACTAGTGTTTATTAGTCTATATATCCTCACTGTTAAGGTGTCCTATATTACAGTGTTCTTTTTTCTTATAATTAAATTTAAAAATTCCATTATAAATGTTGTTTAAATTATTTGTGTCTGTTCTAAAATTAACTGTATTATTATTAGTTATGTGGTACATTTCACTAATGTTTCTTTTGTACCAATTGTCTTCTAAATCTAAAATCGCTGTGCTGCGTCGAATTTAAAATTATGTCCTATTTTTAAAATGATGCTCAGCTAACGCGGTGGTATATGTTTTCTAAACATTAGTAGATTTACAGTCATTTCTATGCTGATCTAATCTTTTTTTAAGTTTTTATTTTGTTTGTCCGGGGATTAAGGTAACATCTAATCTAATTTTATAATATATGGGTCTCATGTGTGTTATTCACAATATTAAAATAACAAAAAAATAAAATTTCCAGTTGCTGAAGAAGTCCCAATAATAAAGGGACGAAACGTCCAACTTAGTTAAATTAAGTTCTACTTCTTTTTATGTCCAAGTTCCCTGTGATACCTTCTCATTAAAAAAATAAAATTTCCAGCTGCTGAAGAAGTCCCATTAATAAAAGAACGAAACGTTCAATTAAATCAAAATTAAGTTCTAGTTCTTTTTAATGTCCATGCTCAGCTAACGCGGTGGTAWTAGTTTTCTTAACATTAGTAGATTTACAGTCATTTCTATGCTGATCTAATCTTTTTTTAAGTTTTTATTTTGTTTGTCCGGGGATTAAGGTAACATCTAATCTAATTTTATAATATATGGGTCTCATGTGTGTTATTCACAATATTAAAATAACAAAAAAATAAAATTTCCAGTTGCTGAAAAAGTCCCAATAATAAAGGGACGAAACATCCAATTTAATCAAAACTAAATTCTAGTTCTTTTTAATATCCAAATTCCCTACGATACATATTTATTAATAATTTTATTTTTAGAGAAACAAGGGAAATAACTAATTGAAATCATATATGTTTTAGAAAATGGATGGAAATAAGGACGGTGTAGTTACACTGTCCGAATTTCTGGAAGCATGTCAGGCAGATCCGGATATTTCAACGAGCATGGCGGCATTGGACACGGCCTTCTGACACTCGGCACGACCACGATACACACCATGGACCTGAAGGGGGGTTATTCAGAGTCCTTTGGCTGCTGGAGATCGATCGTTTGGCATTTGAACATTGTAACTTCCTGGAACATAGGAAGCATCTTTCACGAAGAGGAGACTCGAATCTCCGTGTCTGTGTCCTCCCCCCAACCCTCACCCCACACCCCCATCACCCCAGAGGATTCCAAAGTTGTTGTCTTATTCCCACGTCGTTCGTTTTCGAATTGATCTCGTTTAAAGAAATAAAAAGTGTACGAGACAAATGGAACAAGAAGAAGTTACGTCAGATATACATATATATATGTTGATGATATTTATGTATGTATGTATGTAACGGATAAGAGGAGGAGGAGGAAGGGGGGAAGGATGAGAAAACAGCCAAAAGATTTCAGGGAATTTTCGAAGGATACGCCTCGAACGTTTTCTTCTTTACAAAATAGGAATAAAGTATACTTTGTTCTTTGAGATCCTGCGGAAGCTTAAAAAAAAAAGAGAGAGATAGACAGAAAGAAAGAAAAAGAGAGAGAGAGAGAAATATATAATAAAAGAAGACAGTTGTTGAAAAGAGATTAAACTGATGAGAAAAAAAAAACTATTTTGGATTCAAATCCGATGATGTTTTAACGATAAATCTTACCGTGTTACATGTAAAGGCGTACGTAGTTTTGTTGTAAAAGAAAAAAAATAAATAAAAGGGAGAGAGAGAGAGAGAGGATAATTTAGAGACAAGAGACCGATGTATAATATGTAATAATTGATTTTTCTTTTGTTTATTTGTCTTTTTGTTTTTAATTTGATTTTTAATTTTATTTGTTATATGGGTGCCAAAAAATAATCGTTATGTAAGTGAAGATACGTAAATCGTTTGTAAAACGTACGATTATCGAGTACCGTTCGTTGATTGGTCGATATAAGGAAGACAAATGTAGAGATGTAATAATTTGATCGAATTTTTTAAAAGAAATCTAAACAAGATCTGATTAATTTTTTTTAATGGGCACCTCTCTAAACACTGAGAGAAAAAAAAATACTTTACGTTGCTGTAACTAAAGAAATCAACGAAAATAATTCCTAAGCATTGTATAATTAACGTTAAATAATTATTGAATTAAATGATTTAATTAAATTGTATTTATCGTCGCGATAATATCAGAAAGAGAGAGAGAGAGAAAGAGAGAGAGAGAGAAAGAATAAGCGGACACGAGAGACCAAGTTAACTATAGGTGGTATTTAATTTTAGCAAAAATGCAGTAATTATAATATCTACGATGTTGTAAGATTGAAACGAAGAAAAAAGAAGAGGAAAAAGAAAAATACAGAAAAAAGAAAAAAAAAATCAAGATAAAAGGTTCGTTGTAAAAGAAAATAGTAATTTCCTAGTTCACCCTGTGACCAAAGTAAATAATTAATTAATTACTTACTCACACACTCGAAAACAGCTTACGATATATAAAATAGAACAGAAATTAAAAAAATTATAACGAGCAAAGAAAACAACAACAACAACAACAATAATAATAATATTAATATTAATAATAATAATAATAATAATGATAATAATAATAATAAAGTTACACCGCGCATAATATCGTAGAATCGAGATTTCTTTCAGTATAGAAACGCGGATTATAATCCCATCTTTTTTTTCCTTGATTTTGTTTCTTTTTTTTTTTCTATGAGCATATCGAATATAAATATATAAAAAAAATAATTATTTTATTTAATTAATAATAAAATTGCGACGCATCGACGCCTGACAAAAATGAATTTAATTAACATCCTTTGCGCTTCCTATTGATTTTCAAAATCAAACCATGAATGGTAATGCGACGGGTAAACGAAAGTCACTCGAGAGACGAACGATTTATTTTTGTTTTTTTTTTCTTGCGATTTGTATCGTAAAAAACAATGCGTAATTTCCTAAACGTATATGTGTATACATATATATATATATATATATATATATAATTGTGTTGGTAATAATGACAATAGTAAGAGTCACAAATAATTAAAAAGAAACACTTATTCTATGATTAATTAATTATTTTGCGATATAAATAATTGTAATATAAAATAAATCATAAAATGAATTATATTCCAATTGTGTGACTTAAGGGGTTACATGGGTTTACACCAGGAAAAAATAGCATATTTTCTACAATTTTTTTTTTTATATAAAAAATGGAATTCTTATTTAAACTTTTTATAGTATTCAAGATACATATTTAAAGAACATTTTCTGAATTTTTAGTTGAAAAATATTTTAAACTCCGCCATTGCGACGTCATTTCCGGTGACCCTACCGAAAAAAAGTGTTTTCGCGTTGACAGCAGAACTTATAAACGGTGGGGGTTTTTCTGTTGAAAAAATAGGGTCTTTTAGTGAATACTTAAAACTAGAAACTGGGACGAAGGAAAAAGAAAAAAATTAAAATTTGGATTTTTGGCAACGTTTTTAGCAAGAACATTTAAATTTCGCTACAATTTGCACCACATTTTGGTTTCTTAAAATTCGATTTTATGAAAGAAACGAAAATCCTTCGTCCAAGTCCTTGTCAATAGTATCACGAAGACGTGTAGCAGATTTCATCAAAATCGGTTAAATAGTTTTCGAGAAATTTTGACTACCGACTTTAGAAAAAGCGTTTTAAGAAAAACGCGTTTAAAGATTTGAGTGGAACTTCCCAGGGCTCTATCTTTAAAACTACTACTCCTATCGACTTCAAAATTGAATACAATATTCTACATGAGTTGTAGAATTGAAAAAAAATAAAAAAAAAAATTTGTTTAAAAGTCCCAAACCGATGTAACCCCTTAATCCATTGTCATAATTACCTTGGCACAAATATGTAAATGTAATTGGTAGAATTTTTGTTATGTCAGGTCAAAACGGGTAGAATTAGACATTCGTACGATTTTTAATGACAGTTGTGTGCAATTTCGCCTATTTAACTAAATGTGCGAAAATTAGAAAAAAAGAGAGAGAGAGAGAGAGAAAGAATGTATGTGCGTGTGAAAAAGTATGAGAGGAACGTAATAAAAAGAAACGAGTATCATAAAGAAAAAGAAAAAAAATTATATATATATAATTGAAATGCGTGAAAAAAAAATATAAAAAAAGAAATTAATCGGTAAATCTCGTTTCGCTGCCAAGTATATAGGACAATGGAAAAAAGATAAATAAAATAAAAGAATAGTAAATGAGAAAGAAAGAAAATATGAATAATATAAAAGGAAGAAAAAAAAGTCTATAAAGAATGCAGGGGATTCATTGTTTCTAATAATTATATTAAGATAGTTAGGGTTAATAATTAGATAGGGGTAAATAACATAAAAACATTTATTTTTGTGAAAAGGTAAAGCAAACGTTACCCTCGATAAGAAAAATTGTTTAGCTCGTAAAGACTGCGTGCTGCTAAAGATGACATTTTAATGGAAATAAAAATCAAATGTGAAAGAAACAGAATAAAATAAAGAAAGAAAGAAAGAAAGAGATAGAAAATTGATAGAAAAAAAATATGGTACACGAAAAACGGCAAAGGGGTCGGTGAATTTTCCATTGGAAATGTTCTTCGATCAAAAAAAAAATAGAAAAAAAAAGAAAAAAACCGCGCGTATAATTGTTATTATCATTCACACACACACACACACACACACACGCACGCACATACAAAATATTAAATACGTGAAAGCTTTCGTCGAGCAACGGTCGCCGATCGATTAGCGGAAAATGGACCAAGACGAGGGCGAGTGCAAATGACGATTAACTTTGAAAAAGATTATTATAAATATATACATATATACATATATATTATATATACCGATATATACCGGAAATAATCTGTCCGTTTTGGAATTAAAAAACGAAATAAATAAAATAACACATTGCTGATATAAAAAAACCCACTGAACAACATCATTTTTGAGAGAGAGCACATATTATTATGTAAAAATACAATGATAACAAAAAAACAAACAAAAGAGAATGACATTATCGAACAGAACTTTCCGGTAGGCCTAATATATATATTGTATATATATATATATATGTATGTATGTGTGTGTTTTTATGTATATTTGATCTTTTTCCAATCACTGCCTACTTCTGGTTAACTATAAATTAAGGAAAGGTAATCCAAAGAATGATAAAAGAGAACAAAAGAACACAAATTTAATATGCAAGAAAGGATTATAAAAAAAAAAAGATCAAAGCTTCAACTCATAGTTACGCGCGCGAGATATTTATTTTATTACTTTTGAATACTTTTGAAAAAAAAAAAAATTCCACCAGGGGGCGGCGGGGGGGATCCTTAATTTGCCTAATTTTTCTTTTCTAAGAAGTCGTCTATACGAAAAAAATTGCAAAAGAAAATTTCCGGCCTTTTAGTCGTGATAAAAATGGAAAAGCGTTTACGTAAGAACGGATTTAAAAAAACAAAAAGAGATAAGAAAATGAAACGTTATTATTAAACGAAGAAACGAATTAAATATTGTTAATCGATTTTTAGCAGCGCCTATAGTTTTTACAGCATATAACATTTACGTGTGTATAATAATTAATATAATACTATTTTGAGATAAACATCGAATGTTGTCTCATATCAACTCGATCACTACCGCATGTCTTTGAAGTTAATTAATGTAAGTGTATCGAACCGGAAAAAAAAAACAAAATTGGGGTTCGGGAGAAGGGTGGGAAAGGTGTTATAGGGAGGAGGGGGTAAAAAAAGATCATAAGAAAAGATTTAATTAAAATTAGGGAGAAGGGTGGGGAATGGGGCGTTCTAATTACGTCGTCTAGATATTTTCGATTCCAATCTTGTGTGAAAGAGAAAAAAAAAGAAAAAAAAGAGAAAAAAAAAACCCAGACGAAAAAGAAATAAATAAAAATGCAAAAAAAAAAGAAGAAGAAGAATAAAATATATACAGAAATTAAATAAACGATCTGTGGGATGTATATTAGAAAAATTAGATGATATATCGATACTTTCTTGTCCCATAATCTCTTTGATCGAAAAATGCGATAGATTGAACACGCACACACAACAGAAGAAACATACACACACGCTATTGCACACGTACACGAAAGAACGAACAGCGGATTTTCGATGCGATAGTCGCTTTCCTAAATTATGAGGATTGATTAAGTATTTTTAAATGGTTCGAAGAGAAAGTTTAGCATTGAAAAGAAATTTTTTTTACGCCAAATTAGACTGACCTAATAAGAGATTGAAAAAACACAAAAAAAAAAAAAAAAAAAAAAAAAAAGGGAAGGGAAAATAATTAATTTGTCGTTAAATGTTGATAATCTTTGTAACGTTTTAGACCAAGATTATTAACGCAAGATAATAATGATAATAATGATAATATTACAAAATAATAAATAATAATAATAATAATAATAGTAATATTAAACGAAGAAGGTGTCAAATGGAAGGTCTTCATTGCGTGTTAGCTCTTATAATCCATTATACTTCACTGATGCAAATATGTTCACATAGATCATGCGTATTTGTTATTTAACACGTTCCCTGTCATACTGTTTATGAAAAGATGTCATTTCTAGGCTAAAAATTACTGTAAACATCAAATGTTACCAACAATTACTTATCTCAAATTAAAAAAATCAACTTGGCGTGCAAGTACACTTTAATATACCGAAAACGGGGTAGGAAACGTGTTAAGTAACCATACAGTTTTGCTGTGTTTCTCTCATAGAGGGTGGTTTTACATATATAACGTCTAATGTCTCTCTACAATTAGAACAAATATCTTTCTCTTGTCTGTCGTTTACTCTTAACTATCTCGTAAAAGTAATTTAAAATGCCTGTCAGCACACAGATCTTTTTAAAAATATAAACAAATAAAAAGGAAGCATCAAACGCACGTGCACGCATTGTTGCACGATGATTAGAATCGATTCTCTCGGCATAAATATAACATTTAAAAAATGTGAAGAATAATTAGATGGAAAAAGGGCACGAACATTTTAAAATACAAATCGTCTTAAAAACTCACGAACACAATGATGATCTTAAAATTATGTATGTGCGTATATACACATCCAAATGCAAGGTCACTGTTATCAAGCAACTTCATCGATGCATCATTATATTTTCTTGTGTTTTTTTTTTCCTCTTCTATTTAACGTATTACTATGATGACAGATGGATCATAAAAAGGGTACACCGTCAAACGACGTTTAATAAAATCATAATATCTCTCAATATCGAATATCTTTCTCTAATATATAATAAAATGATATCATCGTTATTTATTTATACGATGTTAAATATAATCGATGATGTTGCTTCGAGTATTAATATTTTTAATGATTCTCCGAGAATATAAAAATGAATATATAAGAAAAGACAAATTCTTGATGAATAAAATAAAAAAGGAGAGGATAATTAGAATGATTACAAAATATTAACACTAAACGTACAATGATCGGTCAAATGACCGTGTACTGTAATTTGTAAAAATCCTATTATTTGTAAAAAAAATTCGGTTGAAACTCATAAAATGTACATTATTCATTTCTGAACAAAAGAAGATCAATTGTTTACTATCCAATTGTTTAAAAAATCTCATTCTATATAAAATATATATATATTAAATCTTTGTATGTTTAGTGTTAAAGCAGGTACAAATTGAGCGTGGTGGTATTATCTTATATATATGTAATGTAATTACTCGTGAGAAAAACAAACACACACATACTCTCTCTCTCTCTCTCTATCTCTCTCTCTCTCAATTGGAAAAAAAAAAAAGAAAAAAAAAAGAAAAATAAAATATAGAACTGTGAAGATCTATCTTCTCTATAGAAAAAAAAATCTATCTCCTTCTCGAAATAGTTAACACGAAGTATAATAATTCGATTCTTCAAATGAGAAACTTACTTCCCTATGGTATCTTTTGTACACGTTATCTTGCTGGACAGAAAAGGAAGAAATTAAAACTTCGACTCCATCCTTTGGTAGGGCCACGAGAGAACAAATTCAAAATAGGATTTATTTGCAACAAAACAAAACAAAATACAAGAAAAAGAATATAAGAACAAATTTAAAAAGTAAAATAAAAGTAAAAGAAATATTAAAAAAAGGTGGACGAAGAAAATCTATATAAAAAAAAAAGAAAAAAAAGAAGAATCCTTAAAACGATCTCGAATGTTTCTAACTCGAAGGAATATTAAATGATCGGGCTGTGCTTGTAATGGATGACAGATGGTCCAAACATAGACTATTTATTATAAGGGGAAATATAAACGAGAACTTAAAAAGAATAGCCTAACAATTTTTTTTTTAATACGCGGCACGTATTAAAAACGCAAGGGGAAAAAAAGAAACAAAAGATCAAATAGAATACAATAAAAAAGAGATGATATTAAACCATTAAACGAGAAAATATACGACACACGAAATTGTTAATACTTTCTTAGCATTATTATTATTAATAAAATGTGAGAACACAAAGAAAAAAAAAAGAAAGAGGTAAGATCTTTTTCTTTTTTCTTTCTACTTGTAACTTTATACGTGACGCGTATCTAAACACTATAAATAATAATATAGACAGAAATCACACTATACGATGTTAAAATATGACGGATTTTAAAAACGAAAGATTATAATAGAAATATTAATAATAATGATGATGATGATGATGATGATATTGATGATGAAGATGATGATGATGATGATGATGATAATGATGATTATTATGATTATGATGATGATTAAAAAGATGATTATGATGATGAGGATCACGAGGATGAAAGAATATTCAGGACAAGGATATATTTTCAGTGTAAATCCAGTATGTATACATATATATATACATATATATATATATATATGTGTATAAAGCTGAGATAAGACTACGTATCTCATAGATTCAACGTGTCTTGTCGTTGTAACAATGGAAAGAACCTTTGCGCTTCTTCGAAGAGACATCGCTTATTTTGAATCCATTCGACAAAGAAAATAAATAAATATATATTATATGTGTGTATATACATATATATTTATATATGAAATATATCTAACATAAATGCAAATTAAAGAAATAAAGCGAAGGTCCCATTCGATAAGAAATATTATTGCGCAGAGGAGTAATCGTTTGAATGTTGATTGTTAAATGTTAGGATAGATGAACCGTGCTTTAGGATCCCCTCTCAACGAAGACAAATCTATGCTGAGAGCTTCATTTTAAATTGCATTAATATTATTATTATTATTATTATTATTAATATTATTATTGTTATTATTCCGCGGTTTTGTATAAATAATATGATCGTCGGTAATAAACGAAGCAGCGATCGAGCGTTGGTTTTAATGTTTAACAAATAACGTAATAATTGCTAACAAAAAAAATATATCTTTTTGTATATAAATATTTTGTTTATCGAACGTCGCGCAATTGATAAAAATTAACGAGTAAATTTGACTCGAGACGTTTTATTTTTACGTTTTATTTGTTCTATCTTATTTCATATGCTTTTTATTTTTTAAAATAATAGTTCGTAACGCTACTCATCAGATAAGATTTCGAAGGATAGAAGAAAAAGTGTGTTGTGTTTTTTATATTATCAACATACGTTAGCCGAAATAAATAGAAATTTTGAAAAAAGTATGCTTTCCTATATATCATTAGGGTATCGTTAGATCCTACAAGAGGGCCAGTAACTAATGAAAACAAGATTTCAAAATGCGAAGAATAATGAAAAGAAAGGATACAAATTCTCATATCTAGACGTAAAAGCGAATCGTCCGGCTCGAGCAACACAGTCACTGCCCGTCGCTTGTCCGCAACGAAAATCGCTTCTCGTTTCAGACGATCCGCTACTACTGCCTTGAAAAAAAGGCATATGTAACTATTTTGAGATGAAAAAGAAAAAAAAAAGAAAAAATAAAACGTCTCACGTTTTTTAGTAACAAAGCCTCGGTTTAATAAGATTTCTATAAGTTTAGTAAAGGGTACTATCAAATTTAGCATCCCTTTTGATAATAGAAATGCTATATTAAAACGTGTGTTAGGTTTTTATGATTAGTTTATGCAAACGCCTAGCTGTTTATTATAATGAATGATTATTGCCAATTAATTATGTATTATACACGGGAATCTGTAACTATTTTATAAATAAATAGATATTAATGTTCGTCACTGCACACTACTGTCTCTCCCAAAGATTCCACATTTTATTTTTCGTTTAAAAGATCTTATTTGTCTTTTAAAACTCTTTTATTTGTTAAAAATAAAAAAATTAGATATTCTAAGAAACATAAGAAATCTTAAAAGTTATCTTGTCAAATAAAATAACCTTGTGACCATTATGTCTTAATATATACATCTTATCATTGTTAAAGATAAAAGTCAATTTATAAAAGTTTCAATAGTAAAACTATGTAACGATTACCTATATAAACCTCTTGATAAAACCACACAAGAATAGATTTTTAAAATATTATTAGACAGTTTCTAACTTCTGTAATAACTGATTGCCAATAAAATTCCAGTATCGTTTCCTTATCTTATCGTGTTTTTCGGATAGCTCTTTGCACAACTATAAATAATATAAATATCAAAATGAAGTTTCTTTTGTGTGTATTCAAGGAATAAATGTTTTATAGTTAAACGACGTATATTCGTATTTTTAAAATATTACCTTAAGAGCATTGTTTATGTGAAATATTGATTCGGGTGATTCGTCATTTACATGACTTTCTTGACAAATATCAATGATACATGCTAACAAATGATTGGTCCGATACCCTTCCTCGTAAAGCTCTATACATTTTTTACGTACTTTGTCATTATGAACTAAACCACCGCTTTGTTGCATAAGAATACTAAAAAAAAAAGAATAACATATGACATTCTTACGCATAATGATGCAAGTAATTATAACCAGGTAAAATAAGAATAAAATATGATAATACCCTCTAAGATAATTCCAGGCACTTTCATTTGCTTTAACTAAAGAAATTTTCTTCAAAGTGAAATCAACTTCTTTGTCGATGACATTAGGCTCGAACTTAGTTGTATTACTTATAACAAAATAACGTTGATTCCACGCAGAATTATTTCTAACGTCCTCCATTAACAACTCCTCTACATATTCCAACTCCTTGTCGTATAAACTGCAATTAAAGACAATACGCTATAATTTATAGGAAAGAGCCTATAAAAGTAAACAATAAACACAACAACAGAACGTTCATACTAACTTAAACGTTTTAATACACCACTGACGATGTTGCCAAGCGTGATAATTTTTAGCATCCTTTTTTAAGATAAACTCAGTGAATTCCAATTCTTCTGAAGCATTTTGCAACCACTCGACAATAACTTTTCTGTGATACCAAACTTGATAATTCTTGGAATTATATTTAATAATCTTATTGATATATTTTAACTCCTCTTTAAAATCTTTTCCTAAAGCCTTAAGTATTTCTCTTCTGAATTGCCATACGGTGTAATTCGCAGGATTCAACCAAATACAATCTTCCGTCAATCCTAATGCACGCTCAGACTTTTCACCAGATTTTAAAATTGCTCGGAAATAATCATATGAATCTTTAACTACAAATTAATAAATGATACACATAAACAAAGTATATATGCAAGAGTAAACATGAATAAATAAGATATGAAAGAAACATTTTAAAATGTTGCGGTTAAATTTAAATAACATCTTAAATTAATAAAATACGATATGAAATATTAAATTTGAAAAATGCAACTTACATTTTTCTGAATATGCAATAGCAACAATTGGATTAGGACCATCGTCTTGAGATAAAGGAGTCACATCATTCCATTCATCACGATTTTTGTATAAAACCCATTTTTCGTTTCCTTCTCCACCAGCTAATTCTTCATCCGAACTATCCGACATATTTTAACTTCATAAATTCAATATAATTAAGGAGAAAAGTTTGTATTCAGTCTTTATTATCAATGTAGGCTCACTTAGTGGTTAGTGTACAACACATACGACACGCCCTCTACAATTATTGGTATTCTTCGGGAACTAATCTAGATCTAAAAGCGACCTCTAGTGTTTTATTCACATAGTGCAATTACTTTAATGAAAGAATACATAAGTACATAGAAGCTCACAAGTCCACTTTTCGGGTAACCACATTCATTTAGTTACCTGACCATCAGAGGGCAATAGTAGGTACTTAATGCGATGATAGTACAATACTATCAAAAAATACCGTATTTTTTGATAGTATATGATAGTATATGATAGTATATATAGTATAGTTATGTTATTATATACAAAAAATTAAATAATTATATTTAGTTTTTAATGTATAAACATATGTGTGCCTTCAGAAATGCATTAAGGGGTTACATGGGTTTACATCGGCAAAAAATAGCATATTTTCAACAATTTTTTTTTCTATATAAAAAATGGAGTTCTTATTCAAACTTTTTATAGTATTTAAGATACATATTTAAAGAACATTTTCTGAATTTTTGGTTTAAAAATATTTTAAACTCAGCCATTGCGACGTCATTTCCGGTGACCATACCGAAAAAAAGTGTTTTCGTGTTGACAGCAGAACTTATAAACGGTGGGAGTTTTTCTGTTGAAAAAATAGGGTCTTTTAGTAAATACTTAAAACTAGAAACTGGACGAAGAAAAAAGAAAAAAATTAAAATTTGGATTTTTGGCAACGTTTTTAGGAAGAACATTCAAATTTCGCTACAATTTGCACCACATTTTGGTTTCTTAAAATTCGATTTTATGAAAAAAACGAAAATCCTTCGTCCAAGTCTTTGTCAATAGTATCACGAAAACGTGTAGCAAATTTCATGAAAATCGGTTAAATAGTTTTCGAGAAATCTTGACAACCGACTTTAGAAAAAGCATTTTGAGAAAAACGCGTTGAAAGATTTGAGTGCTGGTATAAGAGCCATTAAAGAGTGGAACTTCCCAGGGCTCTATCTTTAAAACTATTACTCCTATCGACTTTAAAATTGAATACAATATTCTAGATGAGTTGTAGAATTGAAAAAAAATAAAAGAAAAAAAATTTTTTTGAAAGTCCTAAACCCATGTAACCCCTTAAACTGAGTATATGTATTCCTGCTGGACTCTCCCCATGCTCGAAAACTTAAATAAAGTAAAAAAAAAATAAAATTACATTAGTACAATATAAAGAAAATCAAATACATAAGTGTATGTGTACGAGCTACCTATACTTATGTATAGATGCCTGTTGTGTTTGTATGTGGTAAAAGTCGAATTTAATATGAAATACAATCTTTATAAAGACATAATTATGAAAAATAATTAATTAGAGCATCATTAGAGATAGTAGAAAGTATCGATACCGTGAAGAAAAAGCTCGAAATTAGAAAAAAATATTTTTAAGTAACATTGGTGAAATTAGGCGCGAAGCCGAGATACATGGATGATTTCACTTTCACGGATATCTGTCGAACTTTTCAATATTTCCTTTTGAAAAAACTCACGTATAAAAATCTTGCTTGTTGCTATCGTTTGATAAATAATAGAAAGGTGTACCTTAAAAATATATTTTAATTACTTGAATTAAGCTGGACGACAAAACTTTCGTACGATCTTCTGCATCGACGCCGTGTAAAAAAAGAAGGAAAATCTGCAAAGAGCGCTGATTGGCTAATAATTATTTCGGTCGTGAAGTGACCAATTTGAAAATCTAAGTAACCAATTAGAAATGTATTTCATGCACAAAAGCTTGCCGTCACCCGTAAGGAACTCGGCTTTCTTCATAACCACATCAGTCAAGTGTAATATTGTAATTTATTGATTAAATAAATAAAAAATTTATTCTATTTTTCTATTTGAGGTACACGTACCTTGTTAATATTTAAAAATTAACGATTATAATAAAGACAATATACACTAAAAACTTTATCACATCGCACAGAAAAACATGATAAAAATGATAAAAATGATAAAAATACTAAAATCAGAACGTTACAATCTTAAATTCTATTTATTAGATAGATTATTCTCTTTATGCACATGTGCTACGTTCCGAAAGTCATATAAACAATATTTAATAAAAGAACTTTCATAGAGGACAACGTGCCAGTTTGAAGGAGAATTTCGAAGAGAACGATACACAAGACATATACTCCGAGCTTTTAGACAACTATAGACACTCGCATCGATTAATTAACAATTATTTTAATGCACTAATGCACTCTACTTATATTACAGGAAAATTTAACTTTGAAGTCATCACTGCTCAGGAGCGTTAAAATAATTACATAAAAATGAAAATATTCGTCGTACAGACACACGAAACATTAATTTTTTCGACATACACGTTTATGAATACAATTTTCTCACACTTATACGGGTATTTCAAATCGTTGCATTTACCAACAAATTTTTAAGATTTTCTTCTATTTAAACGCTTTAAATGTCTATTTTTTAAAATATA
>NW_014569785.1:90876-103626 GCF_001313835.1 Polistes canadensis
AATTAGCTTGGTTTGTACGGTTAAATCCCAATTTCTTATAACGCGGTTTCCATATAACGCGGAACGCACTTACAGCGTTATAGGAGGTTTTACTGTATATATATTATTTAAAATATATATATAAATGCATTTCTGAATGCAAACAGATGCTTATACACTAAAAATTAAATATAATTATTTAAAATTTTATTTTTTTTACAATATAACTATATATATATTACATATACTATTAAAGGATATATTATACACTATCATACCGTCATCGTGTTAAGTAACTACTCTCGCCCACTGGTAGTACCGGTAGTAACTAAGTTAATTTTAGTTACGCGAAAGGTGGACTTGTGAGCTTCTATGTACTTCTGTATTCTTTGCTTTTATAAACAAATGTTTTGAATTTTATTTTGTTAATTACAGTCAGTGACAAATTATAACATAAATAATAATTAAATGTGTTATTAGAAAAGAAAACTTTAATAATATCTAATATATATTATCAAAATCATCAAAATGTTAACCAAAATATCAAAAATATTTGCCCGTAATAATTATGCAAGTTAGTATACAAATGTTATTACTTATTACAATAAAAAGTAGAAAATGTTTTTTTTATATATTATACATATGTATATATATTTAATTTATGTATATTAATTCATAATCTATTCTATTATCAATAACACTTTTTAAGGTTATTATTTTATTTCATTTTAGATTTTTACATTGTCAACAATGAATTTCATACATCTTACATAAATTTATTAAAGCAAGATTGGAGAAGGAAGTAAGCTATACTATCTCGTTGATTGTTTTCTATTTTAATTCTATTCCTATTTATTATATGTTCATTATTACAGAAAAGGATTAACAGAAAATCCGAATGCATTTGGACCTTTAACAAATAAGCCAGATTATTCATTTCTTGATGGAAGACCAACACCGCTTGGAGTTAGACAAAAATCTCGTATAATTAAACAACGAGAATATGCCGTGTGTATATTATACTTATATCAAAATTATTAATTAATATCTGTGTGTTAGTTATATTTCTTAATAGAAAATAGAAAAACCTTTTGATAATGTTCGATGTTTTAGGTAAGAATTCATAAATTAGTTGGAGAAATAGATTATGCGGTTGAAAGACATAAGAGATTACAACAAGAAAAAGAGGAAGAACGACAAAAAATTCTTGATAGCAAATTAAAACCGAAAGGAGATCTTTTATTAAAAGCAGAAGAACCTACTTCATAAGACTTATTAAAGAAAGAAACATTTGTAGAAATAATATATACCATTGATATTTTATATGATATATTTACTTTATAAATACATTCATATAAATACTTAAATATAAATGAAAGATAATTTATGCAAACACAAACTGATTAAGAATACTAAAAGCCTGTAAAATCTATATAGGATAGATAAAATTAAATATATGTTATTAATTAAATACATCAAATGCTCCCAACACTATCATTAATAACAGAAAGAAACAAATATTAAGTTTATTGATAAAAAAAATTAAGTTATTAAGATTGATAAATTATTTAAACAATTTTTACTTATCGTATACAGTGATAATTGTTTTTTTTGTTTTGTTTAAATTAACATTCAATTTAGTTGTGCAATTTCGAAAAATTTTCATAACTTTAAAATAAAAATTACAATCTTACGAAATTTTATCAAATATGATTGGTCGTTCAGAAAAAGTTAATGAATCAATGTTGGTTATGATTGGTTATGTGGTAAAGCAAAGTGTAACTAGCGAACAACGTTTACATGTCAGGTTCCGTTGAAAACAAAGTGCTCCAACTTTCGTATCTTTAGGAACCCATTTTATTGAAGACGTATATTAATGTTGGTATAAAACACTTATAGTCAAAGTTTTTAATTTTTATATAAATATTTAAAAAGATAAACGATTGTGTGAAATCATTGTAATATACGTGCATATCATTTGAAATATTATTATTATTGTTGAATAAAAAAAAGCACGGACCAAAATGGGTATACCCAAATTTTTTAGATATATAAGCGAAAGATATCCTTGTCTAAGCGAAATGTTAAAAGATTATCAGGTATATATTTATGTTTACTAATTGAAAATCACATTTTTCTACATATCATTATAATTTTTATTATTCTTTCATTTATTTTCTAATTGTGTATATATTTTATTATTAAACTTAAATTCATTTTAACAAATGTTCAAATATTGTTTTCTTAAATACATATTATGTTCAGGTCTAAGGAAAAGTTACATATTTTGTTTCTTTACACAGATTCCAGAATTTGATAATTTATATTTAGATATGAATGGCATCATACATACTTGTTCACATCCAAACGACAATGATATAAGTTTTCGTATTACGCAAGATGAAATATTTAACAATATATTTCATTATACTGAAATATTGTTTGGTATGATTCAACCTAAAAAGTTATTTTTTATTGCTATTGATGGTGTCGCTCCAAGAGCCAAGATTAATCAACAAAGAGCTCGTCGTTTTAGAACCGCAAAAACTGCGGAGATACAAGAAGCTAAAGAAATAGCGAATGGTACTTACAATAAGGATAATATATTTGATTCCAATTGTATAACGCCAGGAACTCTTTTTATGTCAGAAATAAATAAGAAATTAAAAAATTTTATAATTTACAAAATTTCAACGGATAAACTTTGGCAAAAGTGTAAAATATTATTTAGTGGTTCAGAGGTATTCATTACAATGCTTTTATATTTTAATCTTTTCCACTCGAAGGTTTTTTTTACTCGTATTATCAGCTACTTTGCGATTTGTTTTTGTCATATTGCTATACATATGGAAATTATATGTATTTAAATATAAATGACTTTGCTTAAAAACCCTCGAGTATAAACAGATGATATATGCGTATGAAAAAAAAAGAAATAAATATTTATTTTGAAACGTTTTTAGGTAGTAGGAGAAGGAGAACACAAAATCATGGATTATATACGATATTTAAAATCACAAGAAGACTATAATCCCAATACTAGGCATTGCTTATATGGCCTAGATGCAGACCTAATAATGTTGGGTCTTTGTACACACGAACGAAATTTTTCGTTATTAAGGGAAGAAGTTAAGTTTGGAAAAAAGCACAAAAAAGTTTTGACACCAGAAGAAACGAAGTTTTGTCTTCTTCATTTATCGTTATTAAGGGAATATTTAAGTCATGAATTTTCTCCCATCAAAGATAAATTGTCCTTTCCATTTGATATTGAACATATTATCGATGATTGGGTACTAATGGGCTTTCTCGTGGGAAATGATTTTATTCCCAATTTACCAAATTTAAATATTCATAGTGGTGCGTTACCACTTTTATATCATGCGTATATGGAAGTCTTGCCAACTTTAGATGGTATGTAATACCATACAAAAATATAATAATATAATAAATATTATCATAACATAATACATATATATAAACGATAATAATTATAATATTTATCAATTTAGGCTATATAAACGAATCAGGAAAACTAAGATTAGATCGTTTTGAAGTATTCATGGAACGACTTAGTCGCATTGATGTAGAAAACTTTGCAGAGTATTACTGTGATTTTAAATATTTAGAAGCTAAAATAAATAAAAATAAGAATACAAAAAACGATGAACAAATTTCTTTAAAAGATGATGATTCTTCACTATCTTGTTCTCCTTCTATAAAAGTTGACAATATACTAAAACCTTTTGCAGATATGGAAATGGTATTTATTTTAACGTATAATATATGTATATATATTTAAATATTTATAAACTGATTGAATTCTATAATCACTTTTGTTTAATATTTTATTTTACAGCAAGATTTGGAAGAGGAAATAACAAAGTATTCTCTAGATGAATTGGATGATGAGTCTGACAGTGACACATATAGTACGGAATTTATTTTACATAAACGAGATTATTATATGAATAAATTAGAATACAAAGATGTCAACGAGTAAGTGTTTTTGTTATATTCCATATGAATTTAAAGTATGTTCAATTTCAATTTAAGCAACGAATGTTTGAACATTCTTTTGAAAATTATTTATACAATGCAGTTGCTTTTTAGAGATGTTCTACGGTCCCAAGCAGAAGTATATGTAAGAGCAATTCAATGGAATTTACATTACTATTACGATGGATGCTGCAGTTGGTCTTGGTATTATCCACATCATTATGCTCCATATATCTCGGATATAAAAGGATTTAGACACATAAATTTGGATTTTGAACTAGGAGAACCTTTCGAGCCGTTTCAACAATTATTAGCAGTATTACCGCCGTATAGCAGAAAATTATTACCGGAGGCATTGCAACCATTGTTAATTGAAAAAGAATCACCTATTATTAATTATTATCCATCTGATTTTAAAACTGATTTAAATGGCAAGAAACAAGACTGGGAAGCTGTTGTACTTATACCATTTATCGATGAGAAAATTTTAATAAATGGTAAATAATAATATTTATATAAAATTAATATAATATTATTAATAAATTAACAGCATTAATATTTGTAATAGTATTAACAGTAGTAGTAGTAATAATATTAATAAAATAAGTGTAATAATTTTGATAATAATTAGTTTTAATATAATAAAATATTTGTCAATAGCTATGAAGCCGTATTATAGACAATTTACAGCGGAAGAATGTGAAAGAAATAAGCATGGTCCAATGTATATGTATTCATACGATGAAGAGGTTTTGGGTTTATGCCATGCACTTGGAAATTTACCTGTAATTGACAACCATAGTCGTAGAGAAATAATAAATCGTGAAGATATCTATGTTCCTAAAGAAAAATTAGTAAGAGGATTACATCCAAATGTGAACTTAGATGTATATTATTTTGGATTTCCTACTCTAAAATATATTCGATATACAGCAGAATTAAAACAAGCTAAGGTATTTTGTTTATAAATATTATCGAGCATTTACATATTATTTTCGTAAAATTTTAATTGAGTAATATAAATAAAAATCAAATATCGGATTTAACAATTAAAATTATTATTTTGTATCTATTATCTTTTTATTAGGATTTCTCCTATTTATTGTTCTAACAATTTTTCAATTTATTTAATAGGTGAAAATATTTGAACAAGCGTCAAGAAATGACAATATGATTTTATATATACAACCACAAGAGGAACAACCAAATCTAAAATCAATTGCTGCCTCTTTATTAAATAAAACCATTTTTGTAGAGTGGCCTTATTTACGAGAAGCTTTTGTCCTTGGTGTATCTGATTTTAAAAAGAGAATAAATTTAATCACTCCACAATTAGGATATTCTTCTAATAATATATTTGAGAAAGAATTAAAAGGAGCTTGTATAACTCAATGGAATTCAGAAGTCAAATCTATTAGTGAAACGTAAGAAAAATAATTGATTACTATTAAGCGCATTTTTTAACAAGTTATTGCATCATAAATTATTTTTGTATGAACAGGTATCTAAATCGTTTTGGTATAGACATTGGAAAAACTGATATTTTAATTCATGCACAACCATTAATAGGCAGTAAATACGTTTTTGAAGCAAAAGGAAAATTGTCTGTAGAAAAGCAGTGGCAAGAGACACCAATGTTTTATGCTTATCAAACTATACTAAAAAATATTCCTACATATTCTGCTATTCCTGTGCATAAAACAATCGATGAAATCTTTATACCAGGAAATATTTGCTTTATGTTAGGCCATCCACATTATGGTGCAATGGGAGAGGTATTTTCATTATATTATTTTTGTTAACACATTTTTTACATTCTTGATATATGCGTTTTGAAATTATTTATAAAATAGATCGTTGGACCAAAGATCAATATAAACTCTAACAGAATAAAAATATCTGTGAATGTTGTAACTGAACCAAATTTGACCGCGGTGAAACAAGCATACACAGAATTAAAAACACAATATATTTATGGTAGCACAGCTGCTCAACGACTAGGAATAAGCAGTCATCTTTTAAGTAGAATTACTGGAACAATTTATATAGCGCAGAATAATCCAAGAGAAATTATTAATATCGGATTAAATCTAAAGTTTAATAAAAGAAATGAAGAAGTAAGTAATTTCGTGAAATCTTAAATGATCATCAATTATATTTCATCTATGAATTTAAAATTATTCTAAAAATATGAAAATCTAACAGGTACCAGGCTATACCAAGAAAGAATATGGTTATAGTCAATGGTTGTACAGTAAAAAGGCTGTTGAACTTATACGTGATTATATGGCAAAGTTTCCTAATTTATTTGAACGATTGACTCAAAGTATTACGATCGATGTTTTTAGCGAAGAAGAGCTATTTGATAAATCGTACGTTACAAACACGTGTTATTATTTCACTTATCGCATAATTAGTGTAATATTATAATGCATTAAAAAAAATATTCTGTACTTTTATAGATCAGATGAATTAAGTAGCATAGTAGCTTGGTTAAAAGAACAACACTCTCGAGAAGTAGAAAGTCGTCCCTGCGGGGTGAATGTACTGGAATCAGAAATATTACAAAAAATAGAACAAGAGGTGGATAAATATCATAAAGCGTATAGGAGTTCAAACAAAATAGTTATGCAAGTAAAGCCACAATTACTTTTTAATCCTGAATTATATTCACGTCAACTACCACCCGATCCAAAATGTCAGACAAGATTATTAGATAGAATTGTCTGTGTCAGAGGAAGTTTTACTGTACCAGTTGGTTATAAAGGAACTATTATAGGAATTCAGGAAGCAAAGGTCGCTATAGATAGTATTTATGACGTATTATTTGATAAATCATTTTTAGGTAATTAAAAGTCTCTTTGCCAATCTTTGCTTGAAGATTTATCTAATTAATTAATTTTGTATTTCATTATTTGTTTTTTTTTTTTTTCATTTATAAAGGTGGACTAACTTTTAATGGATGTTCCGCGAATCGTGGTTACAAATTAGCAATAACTGACTTTATTAACATTAGTTATGGCGAACGAGTAGAACATGGAAAATCAGGAATGGAGAATCCATCCAATGAGACAACAGAGATGTCTTGGAGGCGACATCAAAATACAAAAATTCAAATGCACAGTAATAATAAGCCTTCTAATGAATTAAAAGCATCAAAGCAATTATCCTCGGAATTTCAACAATTATGGAATGAATTGCATAAAAAAGAGGTCAGTTTAATAATTCCTAGAAATATTGTAGACATTTATAAATCTTTTATATTTTTTTTAATACCCTGTAGGATTCAAGTGGATCTTCAAAAACTCCCACGACAACTATCGTTAAATCTAACGAAATGACTACAGAAAAAAGTAAACAAATAGTAAGTATTTTATGTAAAATGATGATAATGTGCATTAATGAGATATTATTATGCATTTTTATAGATATTATGTTTTCACTATCGTTTTTGTGCTATAGAAATATATATATATATTTTTTTTTATTATAGAATCTTTTATAATATTTTATTTTTGTACAAAGAAGATTTATTGTTTTAGAAAGAACATATTTAATGTTATTATTTTAACACTAAATCTACCAAATTTTTATCCCTCGTTGAGTTTTTTTTTTAAATATAAATCAGTCATGATAAGTTTAGCGTTAATTTATCCTAACAATATTTCTAACCTTCAGTCACAAGATCCCAGTGCTTTCTTGAAAGAAGTGCTGAAAATATCTGACGACAACGCAAAGATAAATTTGCCAAGTAAATCAAGTGGTACTTCCACAAATCAAAATCAATCTCAAACCCCAAAATCATCGGATGCCCCACCATTAGTTCAAAAATTATTCGATGTAAGCATAATATTGTTTTTATGCTCGAAACATAAATTGCCATTAACATTTGTATGATTGTCTGTGTTTCTATCTTTATTTTCTTTATTTTAATTCTGTTTTCTTTTTTCTATTTGCAGTACGCTAGACAACAGAGAAAAGAAATCAAAGATAACAAAAACTCTATTTGTTATTATACACTTTTATTAAATCATTACCAAATACTTGGTTTGGGCGTACCAAGATATAATTATTTTGTATATAAACAGACTAACATGATACAAGCTCAAATTATTTTACCAGACGCGAAAGTATTTGTAGGAGATCCAGGTTTGAATCTTCCACAGGCAACACAAAACGTTGCAAAAAAAGTATATGAGGTAAAATATATACAATTTAACAGATACGATGATTCCTTTTTTGTTTGTTTTTTTACATTATATTATTAATGAAAATTATTGTATTATATAGGAATTAAATTTAGATAAGGTAAAGAAGCCTGATACGAACATTTTATTAAAACCTTCGCAACAATGGGTTAATATGCGACAAAATAGTCCTTGGTTACAAAATATAAGACCACCCCCCGTGGTATTACCATATATGTCGAAACCCTATCAAACGTCAGAAAATCCAATAGCACATTGTTCAAAATGGAATATGAAAGTTCAACAAAATCCAGGATTTCCCCTTATGACACCGCCACCGCCACCGCCCCATAATAGTCAAATTAAAATACAAGAGAAACAAACGACAAATAAATCAAAATCCGAAGTGAAAAATGCTACGTCGTTCGTACCGTTGCAAGCCCAAAAGAAAAGTAGGAAAATTAATACGAGACAAACTAACAAGGAAACGTTGCAAAATAATGCAAGCAATTCTCAATCAACTAACAAACAATCAACTAAACAACCAGAAAAGAAAGAAACGTTCCCTAAGGTATGTTCAAATGTTTTTAATCACATTATATTTCTCTTGTACGGGTATTATTATTGAATAAAAATATTGAAATGTTTTATATAGCCTCCGAAAACGCAAAGCGTTAACAAAACTCTTGAAAAAGAAGCACGTGTACAAAATAATTTACAACCTTCGCCAAAATTACCGAAATCTGGAAGACCTAAACGGTCACGTGTTGCTGCCAAATTTGTTTCACCTCCAGCGACTAATGGAAGTGGACAGTAAAGACTTTTAATTTAAGTGGTGTAGGGTGTCGCATAATATATATATAAATATAGTTGTATTTATCCAATAGAGCTCATTATTTCTCTATTTCTCTGCAAAATGTGTAGGATATAATTGACTCATTTATTTTAGTAGTTCTTATAAAACATGTCTCACAATTATTCTTATTTTAAAAAGTCTCGGTATACAAATGAAACTTTCCGTCCGGATGCATGCTTGTACGGGGTAAATATTTGTAAACAGAGGTTTAATAATTTAGTGCTCATTATTATTCACAATTAAGTTATTGTATTATATGTAACTATACGAAAGTATATGGTGAAAATAATGTATTTTATATTTAGTCAACAACTTTTGTTGTTTCGGAGAAAATGTTTATAAAAATTGTGATCATGAAGACAGATATTTTTTAGTTGGAATATCTATTAATAAAATTGGAATCAAGATAGTTTGCAAATAGTATATTCATTCAAAATATTATTATTTTTATTTCTACCGTGTAATGGGACAAAAGAAAAGACGAACAGTGAATTTTACATTTAATTTGATATTTTGCGAATGTAAAAAAATTAAAATGTATAATCTTTACAAGTTGCAGAATATATATTTGCTCTTTTGTTTATTTTGTTGTTATTATGTATGACTATAATCAGAACGTATCTGTTTCAGAATGCAAATGCACAAGAATATATATCCTTCTCATCGCATTTTTTTTGTAAAACTATTATATCCTGAAGTGATACATTCTTTTACATCCCTAATTTTTACTTTTGTCTTTCCTTTAGGTACACTGACAACAATACTATACTTAAATACTTGTAACACTTAATGTTGCAATAAACGTGAATTATCTGTATATAACAAATACTACAGTTGTACTAAAACTAAAAAAAATCTTTTTAGCAGTCGTTTTTAATTTAAAAGACATGTGATTTAACTGCAAACAGAGATATTTTATAATATAGAAGTAAAATTTAAATTTATAAGTATACAAAATAATGATTTGAAACATAAGTTAAATAAAAATAATATTTTATGCAATCACTCATTTATATTAATTTTACTTTCATTGCTAACAGGATCACTTAATTAATTACATAATGAAGTTAAAAATATATATAAATATGTCTTTTTTGACATAGAAATAAATTCTTAGATTTTGTATATATATATTACGAAGATATTTCTTCAAGATTAATATCAGTTCTTACTAAATCCTTGTACGCCTGAATCTATTCGAAAAAGCGCATTGTTACAGCCCAATAGTTTTTTGCCGACACTTAAGACTAAATTCTTTTAACAGTTCACAAAGTCGACGTTTACTTGACCGTTCTCGTAAAACCGCACGCATAAAAGTTTCTTTATCAATATTACTAGCTAGAGGTCCAGTTTGACTTTCAAGTGAAACACGAAGCCATTCTAACATATTTGATGACCACATTCTATTCAATGTCCATAAAACTTCTGCATGAGGATCTAAATTGTTTCGAACCACTTCCCCTGCTAAAATTATACATATAATTTTTATTTGATATAACTTCGCGCGCAATGGGGGTTAAAATATTAAACATTAATTTATACCATACCAACACACTGTAGGATTACAAAAACTAGTTCTTGTCCAATTGGTCGAATAAAATTTTGCAAGCGCGGAGTTTGCATAATAGCATGGACAAGAAAACATCCTGCTGCTTTTGCTGTCCCCGTTTCTGGAAGTACTAAACAAGTAATACCTAAAAAAAAAAAGAAACATATGTAAACGTAATAAATATAATTATTTTCATTTTCATTATATTTTCACAGAGAGAGAGAGAGAATTAAAAGAAATATTTTACCGCATCGTAACATGTCAGGAATTTGATCGGTCACTTGAAGTAACATTTCACCATTCTTTTTACAAATTTGAGCAAGTAATGATAAATATGCTTCCATTAAATCAGACCAGTCAGATAAATCCCCACGTACCGATTGGCATGCTTTGATACCACCTAACGTTAGAGAACTTAATTCTGCAAAAACAGGCCATATAATGCTATCCCGATCTTTGCCAAATAATATCACTAATTGACTCAATAAATTCAATGCAGCAGGATGGGGCCAATTTTTATAAGAAGTTGATAAAATAGTAAGTAAAGGACGCGCATCTATTTCTGGATTTGATAGACAAGACAATGATTTTTGGGAACATATGTACATTGCTTCTAATGTAGCATTGTCTTGACTCCACTCAGGATGTGTAATAATTTCATTAAATATCGGCAAGAGTCCATCTAATACAGCCTTTCCTATAGGTGATTCCAAAGTTGCAAATAGCATAGTAGCCATTCTTAATTGATTCGTGACCGTTAAACGTGCTGCGAGTATTGGCTGCCTCAACAAATCTTTTATTTTCACTATACATAGGCCCAATGTTGCATTTAAGTATGTTAATTGTTCCTCAACCGTAGAAAGTGTATTTAATAATTTTCCAGCAGCAAACATAAGGCGTTGACCTTCTCCTCCTTCTGACGTTACGTTTGGAAGAATTCGTCCTATTGTATTGAGAATAGTTGGTGCAAATGGTGCAAGAAATACTCCACATTCTCTTGTTATATCTTTCAGTGCCATACTTGCACGAGGTGTTGTAGTCGGACCTTTCCAAAGACCTAATGTTACAAGTTGTAATACTCTTCCGAGCCAAGGATCAGGATTTTCTCCTATCCATTCGGCATATGCACCCATTGTTGAACAAGAACATGCTAGTACCTACAATAGAAACAAAATATATTAACAATCGTTTAGAATATATACGATGTGTTTATTTAATATTGAATAATACTTACTTCTTCGGGATAAAGATTATAAGGTATATGAGATACAACCAAATCCATTAAAGCAGGAATGTAACGGCATTCATTCAAACCGACTCTGTCTGCTAATGCTTCGAAAGCATGCAACGTGGATTCTACATCAACCCATTTCTCTGGATTGTCAAGTGGCTCGCTCAATCTTTGTCCAAGAAGTATTAATAAATCTTCTCCTAAAACTCTATAACAATAATCCAATGTATCTGCAGCATCTTGCCTATAACATCGAAAGAGTTCTTGTTCGTCCGTATCTCCACTTTCACTTGGAGACGAAGGTAGCGTAGATTTCCTTAATAATGCGTTTGCTAATCGTGCATATATTGGTTTTAAAGCATCTATCGCCTTACTTTCAAGTGGTGGATCAAGTGTAGATAAATCATCCTGTAATGTAAACCAAAACCCAAATGGAATACAACTACGAATTTCATCTGTAGGATATCGTCCCTCTTGTTCCGCGCATTCCAAAAGTAATTCAACTAATCCTTGAGAAGTCCATTTTTGTGTATCATTTCCTTCACCTGCGAGAGCAAGTAAAAATGATCTACTATAAGCTTCGCCCATAGCTGTTAAAATCTCACAAAAAGATTTTCCTCTATTGTCCCGTGCCATTTTAACTAAACTCGTCGCCCATTCCCAAAATGTCTGTGGCCTTTTATATAAATCAGGATGCGTCACTATCATAATTATACAGTCTTGTACCGTTTCCCAACTATCAGTATTGTCCTCGTGTGAATCTTCCCTTTAATACAAAGTCAAATTCTATATAATATGTTTGACATATATAAAAATATTATAATTTATTACTAAGTTTACTCTTAGGGAAGTTGTTTTTTTGGACGGGTTTAATTAAGATGAACACTATATTTATCCGTTGAACGTTTCGTCTCTATTTGAGACTTCCTCAGCAACTAAAATTATTTATTAT
>NW_014569785.1:104206-127029 GCF_001313835.1 Polistes canadensis
AAATAGAGACGAAACGTTCAACGGATAAATATAGTGTTCATCTTAATTAAACCCGTCCAAAAAAACAACTTCCCTAAGAGTAAACTTAGTAATAATATTAATAAATTTTGGATAAGAAAAAAATCTTGATTATATTAACATTATAATTTATGAAGTTTATATATATTTATTATATCTACCTAAGTGGTGCATAATTTGCTGCAGCAGCTAATAAATAAGGATAAAGTTGTCCAGTTATTTCGAGAGGTAATAGACCAGTTTTAAGCCAAGAAAGGGTACAATCTGCTCCCAAAAGATATAATGTATTATTGTCCTGCGCCATTGGATTAAATGATGCAAAGACTTGTTGTAAAAGCCAAACTGTTTTCTCCCAACTATTAATTAACCCTTCCCTAATTTTAGCATTTTTTCTTATATTCTGTTTTGCTTCGAACTAATAAGATCATAATACAAATGTATAAATTAATGTAAAACATTATAATATTCGTTAAAATGATTTATAATTACCTCTCCAGGGATATAAGATAATACTCTTAATAACAATTCTAATTTAGATGCCGAATCGTATGGTAAAATTTCCATTACTTCTTCGACTAAAATTTTATCCTTGTTTCTATTTTCAGGTTCGATATAGCTGTACGCCATAAATGCGGCTAACTGCAAATACATATTTTTTTTATTATTGCACATCAAATATACGTAAACAATAATCGTAATGTTATAGAGAATAATGTTTTAGAAATTTTGTATATATACAAAATATCAATTTTCTACGAATACCTTATATTAATATAATATAAAGCAGGACTTATCAAAGTAATTCCTAAATTTAGGAATGAACAAAAATAAGAAATTCTTGTAAAAGCAACGTTCGAAAATTATTTTACAACCAATTTAACAACATTACATGTATAGCATGTCTGTAACTTTATAATAGTAAAAAAGAAAATAGTATAGTCTATACTCAGAGTCACGACCATATTTGTTCAGGTAAATGGAAAAGTTTGAGAAGCTCTGATACAAGGTATTTTAGAAAATACCTTATAATATGTTATATAAACTGTAGTATAAAATAATACAAATTACCGATTGGCACAGTTTCGTAAGAACAAACTTTGGAGTATTAACTTGCTTAATACTATTGAGTAAACGTTCTTGTAAAATTGGATATTCGCGTTTAGGTACTTCTTCCCATTGTTTAGATATTTTGGCATGTAACGTTGTGGCAGCAAAAAACTGTACTTCCCATGACTGCAATCATTAATATTATATAATTAATCAATAATCATACTAAAACATAAGTATATCATATATCATTTGTATTAACCTTTGAAGGATCAAGAAGTTGCCATGCAAAACTCCAGGCCTCGGGGGAGGCTTGGACCTGTAGCAACCAATTGTGTGTTTCATTATTTCCTCTAGCATAAAACTGCTTGATGGCTTCGTCCACGACATTTGCATAATCCATTCCACGTTTTGAAGTCTCCTCCTTGTTAAGGATTTCTTAATAACTGATAATAATATTTAACAGAATTATATGAACATTTAAGCAAAAATACTTATTCTTCCTTCGTATAAAATCAATTCTTCAAAAATTAATATATCAATTTAATTATTTAACATTTTCTTGTGTTAATTATTTTCATTATCATTTAATGGTATATAACCTATGTACACACAACAGCTGATTCGTTCTTGATTTTGTAAATGTGAATATGTATCATCCATATATATATATAAACTGACTATAAATATGTATTATTTATGAATCACTTAAAAATAAATTTCAAGATTGTGACTCACTTTATTTTATTTCGTTGTCGTAAGATTAAGTAATATCGTTTGACTATTCTATGTAGTTTCATTGTACTTTCATTTTTAATAAACGTTTTTGATCATCTTCCACTCGATATTTAAGTGACATTAGTTATAATTATGAACAAAATATGAACTACAAGCGAAAGTAAGAAACAGTGTCTCCACCATGCGGTTTATTGGTTCAATTTCTATGTTTGCTTAGGATATTCCTCTCTCTCTCTCTCTCTCTCATGTAACCTAATAATCAAGTTGATATGTCGTGTTAGTAGGCTGACATACAACTGAAAACATGATCGTTTTCATGAAATCAAACACACACCTCTCAAGAGTGTATATGAAAATCAGTAGTAAGGGGTAAAAGCTTGTTCTACTATTTCTATGGGCGTTATTGTGGGATATTCATTTATATACAAAATGTTGAGAATAATATTTACACCCTTTAAACGTACCAAGTATAATTCTTAACTGACTTTAATGAACAAGGTCTCGTTTAAAAGATGAAAGTTCATACAAATAAACAGACTTTTCGAATTTGAAAAAATCTTGATTTTATTTTTTAAAAAATATTGTTTTCTTTTTCGATATATTAATTTATAGGTATAAATAAAGATATTTTAAGAATTTGAAAGGTCTGTCTCTTCATTTAAATCTTTATCTTTCAAATGAAATCTTGTTCATCGAAATCAATTAAGAATTATGTCTGGTACGTTGAATAATGTTAAGGCAGTTTTTACAATCTTACGAAGGGTTGGAAAATATTCTGTTACTTAGATCGTAACTATTTTTTGAGGTTGTGATGATTGTTATACGCAGAAAGATATATACGAACTAGCATAATTTGAAATTTATTTGTGTGTCTTTCTTTCTTTTTTGACATATATATGAAACGCATTTTTACAAAAATGGATAACAGCGACGAGTTACCTAATAAATGTATTGTTGATTAATTATTATTTTTTAAGGTTATGTAAAATATATTTGTTATTTTAATATTATATATTTTAATAGTAGCCCTTGTTGAACGAAATAACGCACCACAAGGTTTACAACTGGTTGATCCAAATTCTGTAACTAAATCATCAAAGGAAGACTTGGTTGTATTAGCAAGAGAAATACAAAAAGTATTTATTTAAAAAAAAATATATATATATATATATTTTTATTAATATACAAAAATATAATATAAAAAATAAATTGTATTTATTTAACAGGCCGACAGTTTTGTCAAAGCTAACGCATGTAATAAGTTGCAAGTTATTGCAGAACAAATGAAATTCCTTCGGAAACAAGCTGAAAATATTTTATTAGAAGTTAATCAAAATATGAAACTAAATCATGTCGCTTGTAATTTCGTAAAACATCCTGGACAAGTATATCATTTATATGAACGCGAGTCAGGTCAATGTTATTTTTCTAGGATTAGTCCAGAAGTAAGTATTACAAAATAATTTCTATTTTAACGGAGCATGTCATAGTTATTTTAATATTTGTATATTATAGGAATGGGGTACTTCAGGCCCATCTCAAACTTATAAAGGATCATACAGACTAGAACAGGATCATTCGTGGACATCTGTTTCCAATATTCATAGTAAAGATAATGAATTAAGTATTTTTAATAAACTTCTATCGAATAATGCAACATTAAATAATAGTTTAGATACACTTGCTATTAATATAATTTCTAAATAAATTATTGCGTTTATTATTAGAATAACAAATTGTTGAAAACGAAAAAAAAATACATAACATATATAAACAATTAAAAATCATAATCAATTCAACAAAGTAGGATTTATTTGAAACTTATAATATTATTTGATATAAGTAGTATTCAATCTATGTTCTTCTTCTTATTATTATTATTAGAATACTACCTTTCTTGTTGCTTATTATATTTTCATAAATTTCAAAAAAAAAATATTATCTACATAATTACATATGTATACTATCTTCAATCAAAGAAGTATTCTATACATTAATCAGTGGTATCGTAAACTAGTTTCTTTTTATTAATCCAGACATTATCTCAATGTCAGCCATTTTCTAAAGTTTTCATATATTTGAATATATTTGATAAATTTTCGTATTTCTCTAAGGCAGTCATTACGTTCTTTGCTTCGACGAAAAGTAATATTATAATTACGTACAAATTTAATCTTACGCGATGCCGAAATGATAATGTAGATTCAAATCGATCTTCTTAATAGCGGATAAATTATTTTTTGTGCATTGGCTTTCCATATTCGCTTAATAATATATGGAATTAATTTCTTAATAAATACAACTGATAGCTACATCATACAAGAACATCATTATTAAGAACAAATAAAAACATACAAAGTATTTACCAAAAGATTAATGAAATTGTAGGTTTTTCTGAAAGTGATGTTGTGTTTTTGAAAATTGAACAAAATCTGGTCAAAATGATTAAAGTCACCAATGCAGAATATGACGGCATCGTTTAGTATATTCAATTTGTTCTGTACGTCATGTCGTATTTACTTTGTGTGCTGAAAAATATTGAAAATAATTATTCATATTTTTCTAGTATTTTATCGTAATGTTAAATTAAATAGTTCTTACAAGGTAATGGTATCCTTAGAGGTTCTGTATCTTTTATAATACATTCATGAGTTTGATTATGAAAAAGATACTGTATTAAAAGTTGTTTTTCTTCTCCAACACATGGATCATAAAATCCAGGTAACTGACTCTGCAACATTACGATGCACGATATATTATAAATAGAATAAATGAAAATTAGAAATAAGTCGATCGATAAAAAAATAATGATGAATTACCTTTGATGTATCATGAAGAATCAGTTTAGAATCTCTTACTAAACACTGCAAAGGAATTGTTACATCTATGACTTCATCTCTGTTACGTCTAGTTTCTTCCACAGTTGATCTATCTTGCAAAGGATAAACAAATCGTCCGTAAGAAGCTTTAGTTATAACTAATCCTCTTTTGGTTTCTTCTTCTGCTCTTATTCTACTAAACGTAGCTCTCATTAATTCAATAGCAGCTTTAGCCTCTTTCTGTTTTTCTAACATTCTTGTTTTATTCATTTCTTTTTGTTTCTCTTTATCTCGTTCCTTTCTCTCCTTGACTATCGGGTCAACAACAAATTTCTTGACAATAGTCCATGTTATTAATGGTAGTACAGTTGCATAGAAAACAGGTGCTGGAAGAACTTCTTCACTTATGTGAATTGGAAATGCATATGTCTGTGATGCTCGATTTAATTTTATTTTTAATGTAACTCCTGTTGTTATCGAAACTCGTACAGCAGCTGCGAGCGAACTATGACAAGAAACTTTTTTTTCGAGACCGTATTCTAAAAATGCGCCGAATGTACCTATTCTGTATGAAAGAATAATTTTAAATATATTCTTTAAGTTTTTTACAAAGGGTACAAAAATATGGAAATAATTTTCCCTACTAACCGTATATTACCACGTATTTTGAGCTCCTTTTCTTTCATTTTATATACATAATTAAGATTAACGTAAGAATTTACAATGCCTAAGTTTATTAATATTGACATATAAGTACGAGATGTATCTCTTACAAGCATTGTACTCATTGCACTTTGAATTCCTGCTCTATACGTCAGATATCCAACTGTATGTTTATCTAATTGCATAGCTAAAGCTGTAAAAAAAGATTAAATATTTTCATATTGTTTAAAAGTACAGAATTGCTATAAGCTGAAGTTTTGAAACGATCAATATAAGAAATAGCAAAACGTACTTCCAACATGACTTGGCCTCACGCCATGCGCTGTAAATTGTAATGTTGTTTCACCATCGCAAAAAAGTCTTTTTGTTAATGTTCGAAATCCTTTTACTGATATAGTCGGACCATTGCCTGCACCTACATCTAATTCCAACCATCCTTTGGAAGACATCAATCTTTTGGCAGAAACATTAATGATTCCATGACCAGTTCCATTTTGTGTAGCCAATGAACCATATAAAGTTACGGTATCTTTTAAGGTAAGAGGTGCTTCAATAGATTGCGTAAATGACATTCCGCTGACTTCAATAGATGAAAATATATCAAAACTAGAAGATTATTTAAAATACTTGATTATTATATATAACACAATTGAATTAATATCAACGAGAAAATATTCACTACCTATTATTATAATCTTCATCGTATTTACTAAACAAATCTGTAGCGTTAATATACACAGTTACATTTCCTTTTGGATTTGTATGTTCTTGAAGTCTTCTCTCTTCTCTTTCCCTTTCTAATCGCTCATATTCTTCTCTTATTTCAGAAGGTGTTTTTGTACGTTGAACAATTTCCCATCCTTCGGTTTCCAGTCCTTTAATTCCAACGGTATCAAAGATCGCTCTCTTATGAGGATCGCTAAGGACTGAAGGAGAAAATATATTAAATGAAGTATTTTATTAAGTAATGCTTTAAATCTATAACACAATACAGATAAAAACATCTAACTGATGTAAACAAATTGAAGTGCGTACCCTCATATGCTTTTTTTGTACGATTGAATAATACTTCGGCTTCTTTTTTAAGCACTGGGTCGACATGCTTGTCGGGATGATATAATCTACTTTGTCTACGGTACGCATTATTAATTTCATCTGGAGTAGCCTAACAATCAAATTAGTAACATTTAACAAAATGCTGTTTGTCATTGGTTGATTGTAAAGTAGCACTTTTTTCATTACTTAAACATTACTCATAAAATGTTAATAATTTCAATTCAATTGAAAAAGTTTAATCATCGCGATTAACCTTTTTCTTAGCAAAAAGAAAAACTAATACTAAGATGAAAAATAAATATAAAGATAAATGTTTCATTCATATTACGTCATTAATATTATTTTACATTTTTGTCACCGGCATTTCCGGCATTTTCGAATAAAAAGTAACACAGTTCAAGATTCCATAATAAAAGGCTTTTAAACAGAATTTTTTAACTGTTAATAAATGTTATAAAGAAAAAAGAAAAAGAAGAAAAGAAAACATGTTTAGTTACGTCAACATTGTTAAAAGCTGTCACGTGAAGAGATCGTAAATAATTTATCGCCGGGAAGTCCCAAAGTAACAGGAATTGTTAAACTTATTCTCACATTTTTGGGGATGTTGAGAAATGTGTAATAGTCATCCTCGACTATTATTTCTTGTTCATTATCTTCCTCCATTTTAAACCTCGAATTTAATATACTTTCTCTTTAATTAATTTTTAATTAACAAACAACGAAGGGGAGATTTAAGAAAAAGTTAATGATATATTTTATCTAATTCGACCTTCTTCTTTTAACAGGTTACGAAGATTTCGTCAGCGAACCGGTCCAAGTGAAAGTTGTTATCATCTTCCGATAGATGGAACCTTAATAGAACAGTAGACGCGGGAAACATATTAAACAAATAATTTTGTGATCTAGGAGTCGAATTAATAATACATAATTTATTAATTAAAATTCGATCAAATGGTGTTAATATTTTAAACACAAGAAATATAATTTCAAAATAGAAACAATTAAAATATTATACGTATATACGATTGTAAGTTTTCTTAGCAAAATGAAACATTGTTTTTTGTGATTTGATATATTTTTCATTTTTTTTTTTTCATCGTTCTTCGACGTAATTACGTAGAGTTACATTTCGAAAGAGATTTATATATAAACATGTAATAAAAAAGAAAAAAAATGTAAGTGTCAGAAGTGGGATTCGAACCCACGCCCACAGAGTGGACTGCGACCTGAACGCAGCGCCTTAGACCGCTCGGCCATTCTGACATTATGAATTTTTCTTTGATTGTAATATTTTCCCTATTGATGTTAAAAATATATATTAAAATGCCATAACAGCATTAAACTCTCTCATAAATAATCATTACAAATTGGATATAGATCTGTATAAGATTTATTTAAAAATAGTAATTGAATTTATTTATTTAACCGTTTGGCTACCACGGGCTGCTTTCGCGCTTTTCAGATTTCATGTCGAAAAATGCAAGCGCATTTCATCGATACAGATAATTGACGGTGGTTTAACGTCACTCACCTTTTCTTGATCGTGTTTTTTGAAGATCTTCTGGTAGCCAAATGGTTAATAACGTTTAATAACATTTAATAATGATTTAATGATATAATGAAATAAAATGGTAAGTATCTATAATCTAAATTGACAATGTATCGTCGCCACGTGGTGTTAGGTATTACTCGCTACGTCATAATTCAAAGATAACGTCGTAATTAACGAAGGACACGTCGTACTTAATTCTTCATCGTCTATCGTCGTCTTTCGTATCCCTTTTTATTGTCTTCCTTTGTCTTCCGTCTTCCTAGTTTTTTTTTCACACCCAATATTCGTTGTATTAACAATGAACTGTATGAGAATGCACCTATCGGCCCTTTCTGTTGTTCATATATACTTAATATCCCCTTCCATCATTTCTCGTCATTTCTTTGCATTTATTTTCGAAACTTCCAAATCAATCCCTACGATCATAAAAATTCTAGATTCTTCTTGCACTTCCGGATCGGGAACATTCGAGAGACTTAAAAGACGATAAGTCCAAGCGGTGTCACCTTACAAACAAAACACACACTTCCGTCTACAGAAACGATTTCTTTCTCTTTCATCCTGCGATAAATTCTCACACACTTATACTCATATCATCACACACATGACAAATAAAGAATAATATTTTCTTATCGATACTCTTTATTATAAAGAAATCATCTGTCAATAATTCTAAGAACATCGATAAGCACACTTCTCGAATTTCTTCAACCCCACATATATTAATTAAATAACGTAGGAATGAAAAATATTTCAATATATTCTAATATTTTTAATTGAACATTAAAATAATTTTGCAATACTACGATTCGATATAAATAATATTCAGTTTCTATTTATTATATATATATTGGGTTGTTCGAAAAATTCGTGTTGATTTTTAAAGAAAATTTAAGGGGTTACATGGGTTTGGGACTTTCCAAAAATCAATTTTTTTTTTCATCTTATTAAATTCTACAACTTGTCTAGAATATTGTTTTAAATTTTGAAGTCGATAGGAAATATAGCCTTAGGAAGTTCCACTTTTAAATGGCTCTTTTATCATCACTCAAAACTTTAAACGCGTTTTTCTCAAAACGCTATTTGTAAAGTCAGTTATCAAGATTTCTCGAAAACTATTTAAACGATCTTGATGAAATTTGCTACACGTCTTCGAGATACTATTGACAAGGTCTAGGACGAAGAATTTTTTTTTTCATTACATTTAATTTTAAGAAACCAAAATGTAGTGCAAATTGTAGCGAAATTTGAATGTTTTTGCTAAAAACCTTGCCAAAAATCCAATTTTCAATTTTTTTTTCCTTCGTCCAATTTCTAGTTTTAGGTATTCACTAAAAGACCCTATTTTTTCAACAGAAAAACTCTCACCGTTTATAAGTTCTGCTGTCAACGCGAAAACACTTTTTTTCGGTGGTGTCACCGGAAATGACGTCGTAATGGCGGAGTTTAAAATATTTTTCAACAAAAATTTCAATAAATGTTCATTAAATATGTATCTTAAATGCTATAAAAAGTTTGAATAAGAATTCCATTTTTTATATAGAAAAAAAAATTGTTGAAAATATACTATTTTTTTCCAGTGTAAACTTATGTAACCCCTTAAAGAAGGCAACACTTTAATATTATATATTTAAAAAACAATATGTAGGATATATAATATTTATATAAATAGGCGCTAATACTTTCCAGGTAATATTACACAATAATAATAATAATTATAAATATGTATATTGTTAATTATAAACTAAAATTAGAAAGATTGTGGATTATTGAAATATTTGTTTGTAATTATATATGAGATCAAATATTCTAATATTTAAATTAATGGTAATTAAGGTAAATTAATAAGAACATATTATAATGAGATCTTTCACTTCCGAGTTATGGCCGATTGCAAATTGTATACGCATACGTTCTGTCACTTAGAAAGCTTAGTTACATAAGTCGCAACCGGATCTTTCGAGAAGTACCATGTTACTTCGTGTAAAAAATGTGAGTGAAAACGGAAGAAATGTTACGACTATAAAAAAACAAAAATCGAAGAATGGAATTAAAAATTTGGAGAAACTACGAGCTTTGTAATAATTCGTCGATAATTTGATGCATATTGCAAGTGATAAAGATCCTTGAAAAACTTTCCCAACAACTTTATTCTTAATTTTATTGCGTAAATAAAAATCCTACCAAACACGTTTGACACGGTTAAATGAAACTTTGTAATTACAGGATTGAAATTACTTTGAGAACGTTTTAAATCGAAGAAAAGATTTGTTTACTTTGTACATATACAATAATTTAGAAATACAGAAAATTACGAATATCCAAAAGTATCATGATTTTTCGTTATTCGTTCACATATGTCCTTTTTTAACGTGTCGCAAAAGTTTTAAAGTTACAAGATCGCTAAGAGCACCCGGATAAAATGTTTCATTTTTCACCTTATCGTATTTTGAAAGGAATAGTGACATTTATTTCCCAAACGACTGCTCATATTTCTTGTCCTCTTCGTATACGTATCTATATCATGTATTTTACATTAAGAATAAAAGATGTGATGCGTTGAGCGTTTCGTGTATCTAAGCAAAAAGAAAAGAAAATGGAAAGATCGTCGGGATGATTTTTCATTTAAGAGAGAAAAAGTTGTCACTTAAAATACTCGTTCACTCGTCACCTTGTTCATATCAATCATATCATGGTTTCTAGTCTACTTTCAAGTTATATTTCTGATAATTTATAAAATTGAAATATATAGTCAAGTGACAACTTTTCCTTCAAATCCATCCACTGTATTTTTTTTTTTCACAATCGATTCATTTCCAAACGAAAACAAAAATATCGTACAATACAAACTAAAGTAAGAGAAAAATTGTAATGAAATTATACACCGCAAGTTTTGTATTGGTCAATGACAAAATTTTGGCACGCGTTGTTAATTAAAATTCGAAAATATTAGTTAATTTAATTGTACCGAGTAAACAACGTTTAAGACAATCACTGTGATCCATGGGAGACATTTCTTCGCTTGCCGAAGAAGGAAATACATCGGTGGTAAAGTGCATTGCTGATAGAGAAAGGGGAACCAAGTCTAAAACAAGCAGTGAGCCGATTCGCATCATTCAGTGCGTGATACTTAACGTATATGTGCAAACGTTCCCTTTCTTTACGCGGAACGAGATTAACGAAAGAATTTAATCGGAAGTTTTAGCAAGATATTAATTTAAATTTCTCAAAAAAAAAAAAACAGCAACAAAATTCATCCATCCGTTTTGTTATTAAATCGAAATAAAGAAGAGTGTTAAATCTAGTTAGTTATTGATATGATTCATTTATTCATGAATGAATCGACAACTACAAAATTTATTCAGATTCGAATAATTAAATAAGGAAACAAGGAGCCGAAAGGAATCGATGTATATTGAAAACTCGAAGAAGGATCATTGAAGAATGTTCGAACGATCGAATAAATTAATAAACGAAATAATTTATCGTGAAAATCTTCAAGTGGTATTTTATTTTTGTTAACGTTAATCGTTAACATAATTGTTCAAGAGTGTAATAAAGTCATTTAATAGGTTTTCATCGTTTCATATAATCAAGATCTTTTCTTCGATTTCTGAACATTTCGTAGTTTACATTTGGTTAAATGTAAAACGATCAAAGTAATTTCAATCCTGTAATTACAAAGTTTCATTTAACCGTGTTATAGAAACAAAATTATTAATTTTAATCGTATATCAAAGTGAAATAAATATGGCTCGATATTTGAGTTGTTCGTTGATAATATTAGGATTTTGTAATTTGGTTGTTTCGAAAAACGAATCGAACATATTACGATTGAGTAAACCTCAAAAAGTTGTATCTACTTTAATAAAAAGTAACGATATTAATAATGTCAGTGATTATCAACGAGAAATGAAAGAAATGATATCTACGGAAACTCACGTTGAGTATAGCAAGAACAATCCTGAATTGGATTGGAAAAATCACGTTAAGATCGCAGCTGAAAATGAAGAATTACCGCGTGATTTGGATGTTAATTTTATGGAGGATAAGATCGAGAGTACTGCGAACAGCATTCAATGGCTTTCGGATTTATATGATCCTCTTAAATGGAAGAGAGTACCCGGAAAACTTGAGAATGAATGTAGGAAGGATATGAATTCGTTTCTCAAGTCCCTTAAAGATGGAAAACTTTGGGCTGCTAAAAGTAAGTCAACTTGTTTCTCCATTGATTTCTCGATTTAATTCAAATATTCTGTCAAATATTATCCAATCATAAGATATACTTAAAGTTTTATGTTTTTAAATTAATATTTTCCAAATGAAATTTGACAGTAAACAATTTATTATGCAATTTATAATACAATAAACACGCAAACTTTTGATTCATCTCGTTAATAGATATTCCAAATTTAAATACGAAAAATTTAAATACGAAAAAGAAGAAGAAGAAGAAGATTTGATCTCGAGACAAAGATCGATTAGATTCACGATTTCATAAAAGTTGTCTTTAGTTTATGGAAACTCCATAATTTACCGCATTGTAACACGATAATGACACGACGAGCAAATAAATTGCTTTTACCAGTTTTATTTTCGCGACGCATCGATGGAGCGCGTCAAAAAGAAAAGGGAAATTTTATTTCCGATTTTTTCCTTCCCCTATTCTTTTCATATTTTCTATTGTTTTCTTTTTTTTTTTTCTTCTTTTAACTTCGTAACGTAAATTACTTTACGCAGGTTAAAGAATTTTCGCGTTAGCAATTTTCTCTTCCCTATTCGAATAAAAACTGGAATGGAATCATCGTGAAAATTAATGGAAAACATTGACGGCCGGTTATTAACATAAATTCAAATGGTTCGCAACCTTTCGAACCTCGTACGAAGTTCGAGAAAGAAGAAGAAGAAAAAAAAAAGAAAAACACACATACACACACAGAGATATACAAAACCCTTGTGAACCGATTAAAGGTAAAAAGTTAAAACCACAGATAAGAAAGATACTTGTAAATGTTAATTAATCGACATATGCATAAGATTTAAGAACAAAAAAATAATATTATGTAAAAATCGAGAAAGTGAACAAACGAGTTAACGTAAATAGGTTGGTTCAAAGGTATACAGGTAGAGTAGAATATTGCAAAATAATATTCTATTCTAGTATTAAATTTCCATCCTTTTCTTTCTTCGTAACATCGTAAATTTATGCGTAAAATGATAGCTCTCCTATCGACGCGAGGAAATGATGAAACTCGAGAGACAGAGAGAGAGAGAGAGAGAGAGTGTGTGCACAGGTGCTTGTCCGATGAATTCCACGTGTCACGGAATAATATGTTTACGTGTGTAGGTGTGTTAGGAAGGAAGATAGTGAGCTTTAAGCTATGTTCATTGATTATCTCGAACAATACCACAATATTCTCTCTCTCTCACTCACACACACTTTCTGCATATCAATTATTCACGACAGACAGATAGACAGACATTGTTGTATGATCGATCCTTTTAATAATAAACCCAAACGGAAATTTTCTCTGGGTCATTGACTGAGGTTCGTCATTATTTTGAAAAGAAAGAAAGAAAAAAAAGATAGGAAGAGAAAACTAGAAAATAGTAACAGATATATAATAATAATTGTAATAGAATTCGTAGTAGCAACAAACATCGTAATTTGGAATCGCGACGCGGTTCGTTGTCGTTGGATTATTGAGCAATTCTCTTTTTCCTCTTCGTCGAATGACTTCGTGTCTCTCTGTCCTGTCTATTGAATTATTTCATAACGTTCTTTCTTAATGATCCTTAAAATATAGCTACGTCAGTCAGAACGTGCTCGTTTTATTACGATTACACATTCTTACACTTGTGAAATTACCCACCTTTAACTTTTACCTCTTAACGTGTATTTATTTATTTTTTCTAATTTTTTTTTTTCTTCTCTCTTTCTCCTCCCTTTCACATTTTTATCGCTTTACCTTTTTTATTCTTCTTCCTTTATTTTTTTTATTATCTATTAAAATGTTTAAGCGTATCGAGCATGTCGAAATAATAATGATAATCTTAGATTGTAATCAAGATGAGATAATCGATGGAAAGTATATCGATTTATACATAGAAATAGATTTCTACGTACGTATTTGTTTGTGTGTTTGTGTGTTTGTGTACGTAAAAGAAAATAAAAGTTCAATGAAACGTTCGAAGCATCGCGATGCAATTGGCGTCATCTCGTTCAATGCAACACCGTACTTTCTATCCGATACTATCGGCTTTAAATTGTTCAAGCGAGAGTTTACATAACTGGTAATGAACCTTTCAAGAGTTAAGACTACGTAATCGAACCTTCGTACGTACGTTGAGATCCGTTAACTCTCTCTTTCTCTTTCTATTTACCTTTCAAATTATCCGTACCACTATTTTCTTCATAAAATATCTCGTTAAATGTTCAACGATCTGTTCACGATCCTTATTATGTTCGTTTTGTTTTGTTCTTTTTTTTCAAATCAGTGTCCGACGCAAGCGGCCGTTATTCCTCTCAATTCCATTTTGGAAATGGTTTTTGGTTGGGTTCTAGTACACTTTGCAAAGAGATCAACATTACGAAAGAGAAAAACCTGACCGGTGGAACGGAAAGTGTACCACCATATAAAGTAAGCTTTCACGTTGCTAGGATCTACTTGACTTTGCCTAAGGAACTTGAATTATCGGTGAGTTTAATTCTATTTTTGATTGATGAATTAATAGAAATGGTCAAAGTAATATATGAAATGGAAAAATAATATGATAAGGAAGGAAATAATAATAATAATTCTTAATGATAAGGTATCATTTGGGCATAAAAAAGAAGTAGAACTTAAGGGGTTTACATGGGTTTACACCGGGAAAAAATAGCATATTTTCAACAATTTTTTTTTCTATATACAAAATGGAATTCTTATTCAAACTTTTTATAGTAYTTAAGATACATATTTAAAGAACATTTTCTGAATTTTTGGTTGAAAAATATTTTAAACTCCGCCATTGCGACGTCATTTCCGGTGACCCCACCGAAAAAAAGTGTTTTCGCGTTGACAGCAGAACTTATAAACGGTGGGGGTTTTTCTGTTGAAAAAATARGGTCTTTTAGTGAATACTTAAAACTAGAAACTGGACGAAGGAAAAAGAAAAAAATTAAAATTTGGATTTTTGGCAACGTTTTTAGCAAGAACATTCAAATTTCGCTACAATTTACACCATATTTTGGTCTCTTAAAATTCGATTTTATGAAAAAAACGAAAATCCTTCGTCCAAGTCCTTGTCAATAGTATCACGAAGACGTGTAGCAAATTTCATCAAAATCGGTTAAATAGTTATCGAGAAATTTTGACAACCGACTTTAGAAAAAGCGTTTTGAGAAAAACGCGTTTAAAGATTTGAGTGGAACTTCCCAGGGCTCTATCTTTAAAACTACTACTCCTATCGACTTAAAAATTGAATACAATATTCTAGATGAGTTGTAGAATTGAAAAAAAATAAAAAAAAAAAAATTTGAAAGCCCCAAACCCATGTAACCCCTTAATTTAACTAAGTTGGACATTTCGTCCCTTTATTGGGACTTCTTCAGCAACTGGAAATTTTATTTTATTATATTATAACATATATGAGGCTCATACAATAATTTTTTAACATGTTACTTTAGTCTTACAGTTCAGTGTCTTTTTTTATTGTGTAGACATACATTTTTCTTTTTATTAATATTCAAAACACAAAACATCTAAACTTCGTTAAGTATTCGCTCTGTTATAATTTAAAACCCTCAACAAAACTGTTTCAATCTAGACTAGTGTTTATTAGTCTAGATATCTTCAATATTAAGGTGTCTACTATTACATTGTTCTATTTATTATAGTTAAATTAAAAAATTCCGTTATAGATGTGATTTAAATTATTTGTGTTCGTTCTAAAATTGACCGTGTTATTGTTTGATATATGAAACATTTCGCTGATATTTCTTTTATACAAATTTTCTTCTAAATCTAAAATAGTTGTTGCGTCAAATTTAAATTTATGTCCTGTTGTGAAATGTTGTTCAGCTAACGCTGTGGTATTGGTTTTATTCACATTTATAGATTTACAGTCATTTTTATGCTGGTCTAATCTTTTTTTTTAAGTTTCTGTTTAGTTTGTCCAATATATTTTCACATATTATCAAATAATAATAATCATAATAATAATAATAATAATAATAATATAAAAAGACAGTGGTATACGGTAAAATGCGAGCTAAAGCTCAATTTACTCGGTATAATGGATTTCTACTATATACCGAAGATAGTAACCGCAGGGAAAACTAAGTTATGAGCGCTCATGCAGATTTAAAGCACCACATCCGAAGGGAAAAATGAATCTTCCATCGAAAATATACCCTCAGGGAATTATCTTGATGCTTTTAACTGACGTAGAAAATCTAGAAAGATGACTCGGATAAAAAAGCACGTTATTATTTATTATTATTATTATTATTATTAATTATTAATTATTATTATTGCGTAAGAATTCGTAAGATCTAAAAGTTGGAAAGTTTTCTTAAGATTATCATAACGATTTTGCCCTGTGACTGACGAAGTAGAAATAACAAATAGTGGTACGTAGGCACTTAGAGAAACAGAAGCTTTAACTGTGTTATTAAATACACTCGAAGAAGCTTGAAAGTTCAAACTCAGTTGCAGCCTAAAGTAAATTCTCTTCTGTTAAAGAGAAAGTAGTAAGTTCTGCGTTAAACGATAATCGGCTTATGCAACTCTTTATATTTTTAAGTTCTGTAAAAGGTAAGATTATTAACGGGGAAGAGAAAAAAAAAAGATAAGAATGCGTTTTTAAGAAAGAAGATAAATATGAAGTAAAAATATAAGTCTTGATATAATTCTTTACGATAAAATGTTAAAAAAATAACAAGCATGGGAAAAAATTACAATATTTTTCTATATTATATTTTTTTATATACAATTTTTGTTATATTATATAGAACTAAATTAAAAAAATAAATATAATAAATATTAAATAAATGAACACTACACAGACACACAAAATATTTTAGAGTTATATTATATTTTTGTTACAACTTTTAGGATGGAAAAGTTATATAATTAACAATTATTATGGTTATTGATTTCTCGTATGATTTTCAGAAACGACAAGTATTTTTAGGCTTGTGCTTGCCAAGTTCGTGCGATCGACAATCTTTTGACTAAAAAAATAAATATAATAAATATTAAATAAATAAACACTACACACACAGACACACACACACACACAAACACACACACATGTACAATATTTTAGAGTTATATTATATTTTTGTTACAATTTTTAGGATGGAAAAGTTATATAATTAACAATTATTATGGTTATTGATTTCTGGTATGATTTTCAGACACGACAAGTATTTTTAGGCATGTGTTTGCCAAGTTCGTGCGATCGACAATCCTTGACTTCAATGTTAAGAGCCAGTGCAGATCGAGTCGAATTAGAGGGTAACTTTACATATCGATCGGTTGGCCCGAAGATTCACATTTTCACGGTGAAATCGGTGCCGTTAAGCGACTACACCGTTTGGCAAGACCCCAAATTCTACGTGCTAACGTGAGTGATGTTAATAATACTCTTTATCGTGATAACTAACTAACAAAGCTCTGTTTATATTGTTTAGTATAACAATAATCTTCCTTGGACTAGTTCTTCTTCAAATTTACATTACCCTATATCTAAAATAAGTTAACCCTTTGAGTATGAAACACGCCCCTAACAATTGCAATCTTTGAAGAAAACTGAATAATTTTTATTTGCCAACGTGAACTATTTTGATAAAAATAAAAAAAGAATTTAGAATGAAGGTGGTAGGTAGATACAAAAGAAAAATGTTCTTAATCCACACGTGATTTTTCTTTTACCGAAACCAGTAAATTCTGTAGGTGTAATTAAAGTAATTATTAATTGATTGGTTCTACGTATCTGAAATTATTACCAATCGTAATGTGCATTGGTAACACGTGCTCGTTAGCTTCGTTGCACTTTCCTTTCCTAATTATTTTTACAATAACTCCAATAAATTTCTTAATGAAACAAACGATCTTATTAACCATTGACACATTTCGTACCAATTCGATATTTGAATAATTATTAAATGATTAATTAATGAGATGCATAATTATGTTTATACTATTGGATTGAAGTTTCATTTCATTAATCATATTTTATAGCAGGGTTATCGTGGTAATTGGATAACCCAACATCCCTTATTGTTTTTTTACCCTCATCGGAACGTTATTTTAACGATGTCGAGAAAATTAAATAATCGTCTAACTTGACCGATTTTTATAATTAATGACGACGGTTAACTTTATTCAATCAAAAATAAAATTTATATATAACAGTCCTTCATTTATATTAAAATAATTCAATTTACTTTCCAATTACTTTGTGTTCGTTTCTACGTTTACATTTTCTATGAGTTTGTATATTTTGCATATTGCATTACCAAATTCATTAAAAAAGATAAGATAAGAGAAAGAGATAGAGAAATCAGCAACTTGTCCAACAAACACAATCGCATGTATTTTAAAACGAAATCTTGAAAATATTATTATTATAAATACATTTCCGTTAAAAATAATTTCCGAATTATATTCTTAAATGAATCGAATGTTTATCTTTCTAACTTTACGAATTTAAAATAGCATTTTCATCTGTGCATCCAGAAAATCTTGCATATTTACAATACTTTCGGAAAAAGGGAGTAGAAGATAAAGAATATAAATTTTACATATACAAAAAATATAAAACAATAAGTAATTATATAAATATATTAATATTCATATAAGTAACTACTTAATTCATACATACATTACAATGTTAGCAAAAGATTTATATAATATAAAATAATAATTTAATTATATATTAAACATATTATTAAAATAATATAATCTTCTTTTGTTTTGAAAATTAAAACAATAAGAAAAGTAAGAAAATTGCGATCAGTATGCAAGTGTCTCGTAACACGAGACAAGTTTCAAGAGTTACAACGTTATCGATGATTAACGTTATTACACAAGTGAAATTTACATAATGACGAATACTCGGAGACATTAATTTGAACCAACGTAAATATAATAAGTAGTGGTAGTAATTGCACATTAGAAATCAATGCAACTGTGTTAGTAGAATTATTTTCAAAAGTTTTAACGTCTCTATATGTTTTATAATAACACACAATAAATATATGTTGAAAAGAAAACGGTATTACGCGTACACTCGTATCCGTTTGATCTAACAGGTCATACGATTTTTCTTTTTTTTTTTTCTTTTCTTTTCTTTACAATACTTGCGAAACGATAATATTACTTTTATCCCGTGTAATAAAGTACACTTATATCTTCTAAATGTTTTTCTTTTCAAAAAGGTTAACACCTTTAAAAAGAAAAAAAGATATGACGTGCATAATACGATAAATAAGTAGGATATTATACGAAATAAAATGATCAAATATATTTTGCATGTTTGTATGGAAAGTATCAAGATTATTGTACTGTTAATGATATTTTTACTTTAACAGTTTGATCCTTGGAATTGTATGATTATAATTCTGTCCTTTTTTAAATCATTACTTTATTTATTTAATCATTAATTAGATGATCGTGTATTTCGTATTAAGTTTGTATACAAGTATCACGATTATTATTGGTAATACTAACTAAGCTTTTAATTTTACGGTTCATTGTCACCGTTTGATCCTTGGAATCATATGTTTACAAGCTCATACCTTTTTAGATAATTTTTTTATTTAGATGAGAAGTAGCATGAGCAGTTTACGTCATTTATGTAATACTCAACGTCAAATCTTTTAATAGGTGTTTAAAAACCTGTTCACTTTCATTGGTTTACCAATACTTTATTTAGTCTGATGCGAATTTTCATCGATATTAATTGATTTTAATATAGTTATCGGATAAATAAATTCTAATCAAAATATTTTCGTGTTCCTTTCGTTTATCACAATTTATGAATACGGTCTATGCGGTCGAGAAACGAAAAAAATAATAATAAACAAATATATAATATAAAATAATAATAATAATAAAAAATAATAATCCAAGTAAATCGTCTAACTTTAAATTATAATCTAATTGTAAGCAACGTTATAATTCTGAAGTTTTTAAGCCGGGGTAGGGGAGGGGGGAGTCTCTTTAAAATAATCTTTTTTATTCGAATTTCATGCTAATATTTATGAAAGTTCTTATTCTTATTCGGAAACACCATGATGGTACGAGAGAGTTGAAAATTGTTCAAATAATTCGATAATTCTTCTTTAATTCCTGTTTCGTGATAGTTTGGAAAATTTGGAGATAAGAAGTATACTCTGAAAAATTTTTCAACGTAGTAGAAGTTTTTCTTTTTTTCAAAATATTCAAAATTATTAACGAGAGAAAAATCACGTCGATGGGTGAATATTTTTGAAATTTGTTTTTAATCGGAATTCGAAGAATGATGAATATTTTTTAATAATAAATAATAATATTCTTTTCTTTTTTACCCTTTTTTTTTTTTAAAAAAATTACATTTTGCTAGTAGCCATGTTATCGATCGTTTAATCTATCCTGACTATTTCAAATTTTTTAATAAACGCTTCTCTCTTTGATTTTATATATATTTTTTTTTGTTTCATTTTTTTTTTTTAATTTTCTTTTTAACTCTTCACCATCGACGCGCAAAAACGTTCGATCATTTTGTTATTATTATTATTATTTTTCGTTACTCTTTTTTTTTTTCTTCTCTTTTTTCATTCAGAAATGATGATTAATAATCCCGTCTACCTCGGAGAATACACAAATGAACGATTTCATATTCCCGTATATTCAATCGGATTAATTTTAATCCTATGAAAATTTTAAATTACGTTTCATTCCTGCACGATACTCTATAGTTTTCTATCAAAACACATTATTAGTACAAATTTATTTTTTCTGATTGTATTTAAAACTTATGCATTTATTTATCAAACATTTATGACTAAACGCTACAATGAGAAAAAAAAGAATTAATTTTAAAAATACGAATTCGAGTGATATTATCATCAAGTTAATAATTCAATCGTTATTTTTTTTTTCATTGATTAAAGAAAAAAGGATAAAAAAAGAATCGAAAGAAATTCCAACGAAAAAAAATTGAAGCGAAGAATATTTATTATTATTAAATTTATTTAAAAAAAATGTGTATTACTATATATAATACTTATTAAGGGGTTACATGGGTTTACACTGGGAAAAAATAGCATATTTTCAACAATTTTTTTTTCTATATAAAAAAAAGAATTCTTATTCAAACTTTTTATAGCATTTAAGATACATATTTAAAGAACATTTTCTGAATTTTTGGTTGAAAAATATTTTAAACTCCGCCATTGCGACGTCATTTCCGGTGACCCCACCGAAAAAATGTGTTTTCGCGTTGACAGCAGAACTTATAAACGGTGAGGGTTTTTCTGTTGAAAAAATAGGGTCTTTTAGTGAATACTTCAAACTAGAAACTGGACGAAGGAAAAAGAAAAAAATTAAAATTTGGATTTTTGGCAATGTTTTTAGCAAGAACATTCAAATTTCGCTACAATTTGCACCACATTTTGGTTTCTTAAAACTCGATTTTATGAAAAAAACGAAAATCCTTCGTCCAAGTCCTTGTCAATAGTATCACGAAGACGTGTAGCAAATTTCATCAAAATCGGTTAAATAGTTATCGAGAAATCTTGACAACCGACTTTAGAAAAAGCGTTTTGAGAAAAACGCGTTTAAAACTACTACTCCTATCGACTTCAAAATTCAATACAATATTCTAGAAGAGTTGTAGAATTCAAAAATTTTTCTGAAAGTCTTAAACCCATGTAACCCCTTAAAATGAATTGACATCAAAATCTATGCCTATCTATCATAGGTAGGAAAATAAAAAATAGAATCAAACGTATTAGATAGGATCGAATTTGTTTTGCAGTTGAAATGTAATTCGAGGAAAAGATTGATTTAAATTTATTCTGTTAAATATACCGTAAACGATTATTTACACTGGTCTCTCCTGCATTTTCTCGCTTGCAGCAGTAACAGTAGCAGTCAGTAACAGCAATAAGAGTTAAATATTGCGTAAGATTGTAGAAAGCCTTTAAACATCCAACTCGTGAAAGTGGCCACGTTTATCGTTTGAATTCCATTCATTTAATACGTGTTTTGATGAGATCGAATTGTATTTTAACGTGAACAAAATTCCCATAATAAACGTTCAATCATTTCTACGATTCATTAAACGCCACTTTTTATTTGCCATTCAATTATTTTCTTTTTTTTCCAAAAGTTCGTGTGTTTATTGTATCATAAACTGCATAAACGAATTGTTTTTTTTATCAAATTTACTAATGGAAATGTTAATAAAACAAAAAAAGAAATGCACGAAATTTTGTCTCACCATAATAATTAAGAAAATAATTTTTCGCGTTTTTACTTTTAACCTGTCAATAAATTTTTCAACGATATGAAATTTGCTTCCATTATCGGGTTAATTATGGCACGGTGATGAATAAATAACTATACTACGAGATATTGATTATCGAAGATCAATCTTGAAAAGATTATTAGAGTTAAGAAAAGGAAACATAAAAGTCTAGATATACCGTTATGGTTCTCGATCGTTAGAGAAAATGGGTTAAGCGAATGTTATTTTAACCTTGGACTATTACCTCGTTGCGTGTCATACTATTCTTACATTAGACTAATTATATTATTTTATCCTATAATAATCTCGTAGATATTTATTATTCAAAAGTTTTAGAATGTCGCATAGAATATTTCTATAAAATAGACTCTGATATCAAAATATAAATAATATATTATATATATAAGCACATATATATAAATAAATCG
>NW_014569785.1:128074-132809 GCF_001313835.1 Polistes canadensis
ATATAAATAAATCGGAGAAAGATAAATTGAGAAATCATAATATTAAAAAAAAAAAGTATACTTTATACATTTTATGAATTTTTTTTTGTTATATTTCCAAATTCGTACACCGATAGAAATTTGATAATTCAACTTTCTTGGTATCGTAAAATGTTAGAAAAAAAAGATTTGATTATCAAAACGGATCGAAAGTTATTAGATTACCCCAACAAGCTTGGAAAATATTTAAATTTTGAATTTTATTCATCCAACCATCTGGTGAAAGTAACTCGTACACTCACAATGGAAGGTAATTTTCCGAATAGAGATGCTGGGATTTTCTCTCTCTCTCTCTCTTTCTCTCATTTAGGTAACACTTCTAATTTGGTTTCCAACTGTTTCTTCGCAAAGATGCATGGGATACGAGAAATTTACGCTATAACGTAGATTGCATCTTGCTAGATCTTTCTTGAGACTCTCCCAAGAGAATAAGAGGAAGGGAGAAAAGTAGGAGGGGGGTTGGTGGATAGGGGGAAACAGTGGAATCTAAGGAAATTCTAATACAAGTATGAAATGAACACCTTTGGAGAATAATAATGAACGTCTCTTGCCATTTCTCAATGATTCAAACAATTTATTATTATATTGTCTACGAATTAAACAAAATTATTTAATCAAAACAAAAATCAATATTTCATTACGTATTATTTTTTTAAACAGTACAAACACACAAATATCTCTTTCATTCTATCAAATAATTTTACTAAAATTTATTTGCTATTTTTATTTGCTTTTGAGAGTTAAACGGAATGAAAAGTAAAAAAAAAAAATAAATAAAAAATATACTCGTTCAATTGGAAATCCAATTTTATCTACAGCTTTTATCAAGCTTGAAATATTTATTTCTTTTTTCAAAACAAATTTGTGTTATACGTTTTATAAAATGATTAGGATATTTGAAAATATGAAAATATTGATTTAAAACATTTGTCATTTAAATTAATTGATGGTATTGATTTATTTGAAATGAAACACTCGTAGTTATTTGTGGTATACACAAAAAGTATGACAAAAATGCATTGGTCTTTCGAAATCAATGATTTGGTTTCTTAAGAAAACGAGAACTATCCTTATTTTTCGATTTTTTACTTTCGTACTTCCTAGATCTAGATAAGAACTAGTTCTAGTAAGTAATTGCGAAGGTCGTCTTATAGAAAAACGTTCACCTATGTATCTACCGAGTGAGAGTTTAGTTTCTGTTTAAAAGGAAATCCATGTCAGTCCACATATGGTATCATGAATAATTAATTTTCAATCATTCGAATAATTTTTATTTACAATTGTTTACTTAAATTTGTTCAAATACTTTCAACGATTCAATAAAATTAAATTGCAATTGATACCATGAATAATTAATACATAAATTATTCCAATAATTTTTATTTATAATTGTTTACTTAAATTTGTTCGAATACTTTTAATGATTCAATAAAATTCAATTGCAATTAATACCATGAATAATTAATACATAAATTATTCGAATAATTTTTATTTACAATTGTTTATTTCAATTTGTTCTAATACTTTCAACGATTCAATAAAATTCAATTACAATTGATACCATAAATAATTAATACGTAAATCATTCGAATAATTTTTACTCGCAATTGTTTATTTCAATTTATTAAAATACTTTCAACGATTCAATAAAATTCAATTGCAATTAATACYATGAATAGTTAATTTTAAATCATTTGAATAATTTTTATTTACAATTGTTTATTTAAATTTGTTCGAATACTTTCAACGATTTAATAAAATTCAATTCCAATTGATACCACGAATAATTTTTATTTACAATTGTTTACTTAAATTTGTTCGAATACTTTCAAAAATTCAATAAAATTCAATTGCAATTGATACCATGAATAATTAATACATAAATTATTCCAATAATTTTTATTTACAATTGTTTACTTAAATTTGTTCTAATACTTTCAACGATTCAATAAAATTCAATTACAATTGATACCATAAATAAATAATACGTAAATCATTCGAATAATTTTTACTCGCAATTGTTTATTTCAATTTATTAAAATACTTTCAACGATTTAATAAAATTCAATTGCAATTAATACCATGAATAATTAATACATAAATTATTCGAATAATTTTTATTTACAATTGTTTATTTAAATTTGTTCTAATACTTTCAACGATTCAATAAAATTCAATTGCAATTGATACCACGAATAATTTTTATTTACAATTGTTTATTTAAATTTGTTCGAATACTTTCAACGATTCAATAAAATTCAATAGTAATTCCCGTTAAAAGAATTTCCTTTTTTCGATATTCATGTTAATAGTTATCTTAAAGTATTTATTGAAAGTATCTACTTTAATGTAAGATAAGAGATTGCTTCGATCTAATTTTGTTAATAGTTTTCACGTGCATACACGGATATTGGAAAACGCACCTAACATCTTCCTCAAATAAACGATATCGATTCATTTTGAAAATGGGAAATAAATTTTTTCCCGATTTACTTATGAATTTTTGATTCGTTCAACATACACACATACACACATCATTAAATTCTAATTCAAAAGTATTGGAAGGGAAATTATTAAGATCACTTCTAAACTATGATAAATAAATGAATGTTACAAAATACGATCTTCATTTATTCAACTAGACAAGTAAAATGTTAATTTATCTTTGACCTAAACAAGTCTCGTATTGTTCAAGGCCAATCGAAAGATTATCTTTTTACTGACACACATACACTCTATTAAATTTATTAACCCTAAAAATATTCAAGAATAAAGAACAATCGTTCTACGAGTATTTCAAAACTTTTAACCATTTAAAATATGAAAATCCTTTGACAAGTCATAGATTTATTGCTAGAGGTCAGGAGTATTAGGTGTGTCTCTTTAAGTGAAAAGAGGAAAACCTGAGTTAAACTTTCCCTTTCGAAATACCACTTGGAATAATAATAAAAAGCTATGAAAATGAAATTCTTTGAATGGTATAGAATATATTATATATAGTTCCTTTTTAAAGTAATATTATCTAACTTGAATATATACTAACTCTTGATTCTTATTTAATTACGTGATAATAAATATTAATAATATTTCGTTGTTTTTATTTGTTAATTTTATAGTACCATCGGAGGAGGTATAGTTCTTTTAATGATATGTGCTGCAATCTACGAACAAAATATCGTCATAGAAAGCACGGATATCGAATCCTCGAGTGGAACGAATAATAACGAGAAAGTTATTCATTTTGTGGATAAAAATCTAACACAGAACAGTTGTGTTTCTATAGTACAAGAAAATAACGAAGAATTGATCGACAAAGTATCGAATAATATACAAAAAAAGGATTTAAATACACAGATTAAGGATATCAAGGAGAGAGGTTAATTCGAATAGAATTATTTTTTCGCATCTTGTTTTTCAATTATTGTATAAATTCGACATTAAAAAGAACTAGAACTTAGATCAATTTGATCAAAACTAAGTTCTAGTTCTTTTTAATGTCCAATTTCCCTACGATACACATTTATTAATAATTTTATTTTTGAACGAGAGGAATAACTAATTGAATTATAAATTATATTTCAATAATGGCACACACACAATAGGCTTTACTTGTGTAATAATGTTGATTTCTTATTCAAATTAATAACGTTAGCATACAAAAAAATAAAATGACAATTCACGCACCCTATAATACAAATCAGATGAATATTAATTCTACCGAAAAAAAATAAATAAATATTTTTATGCAAAATTCTCTCCACTTTATTTTTTTCGCAAACGGTGTTAAAATTGCTATGTTTAAAAGTTCAATAAATTTCGAAACAATATTTTTCACACCAGTCATTCCTGCTGTGTTCTTGTTAGATTTTATTAACAAACTTTGAATAAAACATTGTTATTTTTTTTTAATTATTGAAAATGGTCTTTTCCAGAATTTTGGGTAAAGTGTCTATTGGCTTTTAGTCCAACTATAAATGGTGGAAAAATTATTAGTACCGAACCGGCTGCCAGAGACAGTTTGACTTGTCTTCATGGTCTTCGAGTCTTTTCATTAGGATGGGTCGTAATGGTTCATACGTATCTTCAAGTTTTTGCTATAGCAGGTGAACCCAATTATTTTAATCGTCTTGTCTATTTTCTAACCCCCTTACACCATTCGTTTCTCCTAACGTTGGCAAAATAATCTTTTTACCCTTTTTCCTTTATTTTTTTTTTTAATTTTCCGTTACTTCTTTTTTTTTTCTTCTTCTTTTTTTCTTAGAGAATAAAACGCTGCGCACCATCACCGAGAGGAACTTTATGTTTCAGACGATCAGCAATGCTACTTTTTCGGTTGATACGTTTTTTTTCATTAGGTAAGTTGGTCTGTTCCCTACACAATTAATTTATTTATTAATTTATTTTTTTTTTATACAATAATTTGACAAATGATAAATTTATATTTGTGATAAATGATAAAATTAATTTTATTTTATATAATAAATCACTCCTAGAAATAGCAATAAATAAACAAGCTATTATATAATAAAACAAAGTCCTAATAAAATGAGGAAGAAGAATAATTAATTTATTTATTCATTTACGGGGATAAACTTATTAATTCAGAAATTTTTCTAAAGTAGTCAGGTAAAACATAAAAAACAAAAGATTAAATAAAAATGAATTTTATTTTATTGTATAGCGGTTTTCTGGTTAC
>NW_014569785.1:133929-135917 GCF_001313835.1 Polistes canadensis
AGCGGTCTTCTGGTTACGATCTTGTTCTACCGATCATTGGGTAGCTTGAAAATCGATAAAAGCGATTTTCTCAAAAGTAGCACGAGCAAGTTTATTGTCATGGTTCTCTACAGATTTGTTAGGTGAGTAGAAAGTATCTGATGTTGAAAAAGATCAAAATAAGTGGATGACTTTTTTCGTGTCACGATTACTCCACGACCTATATTATGTTCCTTTTTCCTATTTCACGTAGATTGACACCGGCTTATCTCTTCGTACTCGGGATGAACGAAATTTCTATAAAACAAGTTGAAGCAAGAACCGTTTTCACACCGGAAATTGCTAATCATTTGAACTGCGAACAATTTTGGTGGAGAAATGCTCTCTACTTGAATTCACTTTATCCTAGGAAAGAGATGGTAAGTTTTTTATTATTATTATTATTATAAAATAAAATCGATTAACGCGTGTAATAATAGTTTCGTCATTAAATGCATTTTCATCGTAGAATAAAAGGAAAAAAAACAAAATAATAATAATAAGTAATCATTTCTACGTTCTCGTAGATTTCGTAATATATCAATCTGTTAATCTCATTACATCTTTTATAACATATTGAATCATTTTAGAAAGGTATAACATGATCGAGTCTAGAAACAAACAAAAAAAAAACTAACACGATACTTCAGATTATAATTACAATATTGTAGAACGAACAAAAAAAACTCGATTACCTTGCAAATCGGATTGTGATGTAAAAAAAAAAAACATCGTTTAACGTTCAATCGATCATACCTATTTGCTAATTGTTACAATTGTTATCTCGATCGATGTAATCTTTAATTGAATCGAACAAGATTAACATACTTATGTCAGGATGTGAAAATAATGTGGATCGTTTATTTTGAAAATGTTGCAAGTCTATTAGGTTTATTGGTTTTTTTGTTTTTTTCTAAATTTTTCCCATACTACTATTATCCATATTAAAATACCACAATGACAAACAAATCCTAGAATAAAATATTTACAAAGGATGTAATGTTTATCCTTGTTGAACACTATGATGAGAATTATACACTGTTATAAATAATCATAGATTATATATTTTATATGTTAAAGATTTTTGTAAAATGTTTTTGACTTATTTTATGTATTTTAAAAAGAGACTGAAATAAAAATATACTTTTTCAAACAAACAAAACAAAACACAAATGGTGCAAGTCCATTTTCTGTTACGAAAAAATTCAAGGTTTGCGTATTGGTCAATTTAAAAGTATTCAATTATTAATATATAATGTTATTGTTAATATATTACATATATTGTTATATGTAATGTTATTATAAATTAATATATAAGTCTCAAAGGGAATTATAGACGGTTAATAAATCTGATGAACAATTTATTTTGAACTAGTTGTACGTTTCGTCCCTTACTGGGGACTTCATCAGCAACTAAAAATTTTTATTATGACTTTTTAATAAATATAAAACATTACAATAAATTCTAATTTTTTACCTTGATCATTTATTTCACGTGTCAATACATATTATCTTTTTTACAGAGTCATACATTTCAATAAAACTTAAATAAGAAAAGAATAGAACTAATCTTAAAAAATAATAATTACCCAACGAGTCTCATACACATGGTGTTTAGTAAGTTTAAAATAGATAGAGATCAGAAAAAAGAAAAAGAACTGAATAGCAAAAAAATGATTAAGTTCCCGTTTATCAAACCTTTGTCGAATAAAATAAATAAATGTTTCAGAAATACCAATGTAAAACTAGTATTTTATAACATAGTTAAAATAAATTCAATATTCACAAAACTAAAGGACAAGGTTGATAAACTAGAACAATCGAACCTAGTTTACAAAATACCATGTGAATGTGACAAATGTTACATAGGACAAACCAAACAAAAATTAAAAAAAAGATTAGAACAACATAAGAATGATTGTAAACCTACAAATGTTGAAAAGAATAATACTACTGCGTTAGCCGAGCAC
>NW_014569785.1:136352-138034 GCF_001313835.1 Polistes canadensis
AGGTAAAAAATTAGAATTTATTGTAATGTTTTATATTTATTAACAAGTCATAATAAAATTTTTAGTTGCTGATGAAGTCCCCAGTAAGGGACGAGATGTACAACTAGTTCAAAATAAATTGTTCATCAGATTTATTAACCGTCTATAATTCCCTTTGAGACTTATATATTAATATATTTTTTGGACAAGAATATTGATAATAGTTATTATAAATGTTTCTATTCATTTATCGATATGTAATTTGATTATTATCAATTTGTTTTGGGCTAATTTATACACACTTTCAAAATAAACATGGTCCATATTACTGGACGATACTTATTAAGATTTGTCAATTAAAATTTAAATATGCGTGGTAGAAATTTTCTTTCTAAACGGGAAAAAAATTCGACCGAATGCATCCCACTAATCGGTGGAACGTAGAAAATGAGGGGGGGGGGGGCTCGGGAGGTTGTAGACGCGTTTCAATCGTTTTCCAATAATTAATTCTATCGGTGATGGGAAAGTTTCGAGAGAGGAATGAGACACGACCTAACGTAACAACGAATGATCCAAAACAAAAATCATCTCCCAACGAATGATCGAAGAAGCAAAGTTAATTAGTTTCTTCCACCCCCAACCCCCCCTCACCTATTACGACAATTTTGGAAGATATTCAAACTCGTGAATTGATCTTCGCACTGATTCGAAACTTCTTATACAGTTTATATCAAAATTACGAAAACTTACATTTTCTAATAATAATAATCATCATCATCATCATCATCATTTTCGTATATTTAAATGTTAACGATGAAAATAATTTCAGTGTATGCTTTGGAGTTGGTATATGTCGAACGATACTCAATTCTACGTACTTGGTATACTACTTCTTCTGTTATCTGTCAAGTATAAAAAACTAGCAATCAGTTTGGTGATATTCCTGATCGTATCTTCTTGCTTCACCACCTTCTCCGTAGCTTATACGAATGATTACGTAGCAAGGTAAAACAAAAAACTACGTCACGTTTTATCTTTCTTCCCCCGCCCCTCCTCCACCCCTCCGCCACTCCTACCCCTCACTCCTCTACCTTTCTCGATCGAATGTTTTTTTGTTCAACAGTTAGTTATTCCTAAATCTAGGATCCAAGAACCGTTCGCCCTGTTCGATGAACTCTATGATAAGCCATGGTTAAGAGCTGGACCTTATTTCATCGGTACGATTACGGGTTATTTATTGTTCAAGACCAATTGCAAAATCGAATTATCTTTGGTAAGTAATATATTATATAATAGTTACATAATTTTAAGTGGATAATAATTATTGTCGGGTTTGTTATAATATATTAATATAAAATATTAATGGAGTGCAATAATAATTTTCGAATAAGTATATATATAATAAGGTTTTTATTGCACAACTTACAAAGTTTTTTACAATGTTTTAATTGTCGAATAAGTATAATAGTTACATTATATATATTTTTTCTTTTAAATGGATAATAATTATTGTCGGGTTTGTTATAATACATTAATAAAAAGTATTAATAGAGTGCAATAATAATTGTCAAATAAGTATAATAGTTACATTATATATATTTTTTCTTTTAAATGAACAATAATTATGGTCAAGTAATAGTACAATATAGAAAAGTATATATAGTTAATAGTACAATAATAAAAAGTATAAATAGTGCAATAAT
>NW_014569785.1:139099-140697 GCF_001313835.1 Polistes canadensis
ATAGTACAATAATCAAAAATATAAATAGTGCAATAATAAAAAGTATAAATAGTGCAATAATAATTGTAAAGTAAGTAATAGTACAATAATCAAAAGTATAAATAGTGCAATAATAATTGTCGACTGCATCCTAGTCGCACATCATAATATAGTTAATTCTAATTGAAGAGAATTCTATAGAAAGTACTATAAAAAGAAAAAGTTTAAAATAGGACATCGCTAGACAGAATATTATCGGGACACGTATTATATCCCGTATGAATGGCGTATGCCTCTTCTAAGAGGACGACGCCACCAAACGTGGCCTCGATTCTACAAATCGATCTCTCTTATATTCAAACGACAATTATTTTCTGTTATTTTATTCTCTCTATTCTTATTTGTTTCTATAATATACAAAAATACAATATTATCAAAATGTGATCTCGCGAAATTTGACTGAATGAATTTTCTTTTTCTTAACCAGTCAGCACTCCCGTAAACTTTTCGGTAATCTTTACCGAAATGTTCACATGTGCGCATGTGTCAAATATTTCGCGCGTTTAATAACTTTTTATATTTATAAATCACATAACCTCTCTACATAATTTTTATAAAATTATATATTTAATAATTATTTTAAATTATTATCACACATTTTTGTTTGTATACATGTACATTAATTCCACTTGTAATGGATAAAATGAAAAGTAACGAATTATACCGAATTCAGTCGAATAACCGTAAATTAACGAAGATGCACGAACTGACCCGACCGTTAATTTTTCATGCTTACACCTATACTCCCCCATGATGAGAAAAACACTCACAATTTCTGAGGTGCAGGAAAAAAAAAATTCTTTTTATTAAACTTTACACGGGATTGAGAAATTTAGGAAATTCATATTTCGAAAATAGATCAAAATTTCATGAAGCGCGAAAAAATTTCAACTATCCATTCCATAAAAAAAAAAAACAAAAAAGTAATCGTTGTTTTAATTCGAGCGTGAGCAAGATGCTCATAACGAGAATGCTGACGGGTTAACCACCCGAGAGTTATGGAACAATGCATAAAAATAAAATGTTAGAGAAAAAGAAACGTAAAAACACAAACAATAAATATAAATTTAAAATTATTGTTATTTTATTTTCAGTATATTAAGTTGACGGGTTGGTTGCTGTCAGGATTGATAATGTTCTCAGTCGTGTACGGCTTATATCCAGCTAATTTAACGGTGGTGGTGAGTTCCATTTACGCGGCCTTGGGTCACACTGCTTGGGCACTTGCAGTGTCCTTCATCGTTGTACAATGTTGCACAGGCTCAGCTAGAATGATAGACAACATTCTGTCCCTGAGGTTGATGTATCCTTTATCGCGGCTAACTTATTGCGCTTATTTGGTTCACCCTGTCATCATGATGATCACTGCTGGCCAAATGGATGGCCCGTTGCATCTACATAATGGGATTGTGGTAAGACTTGTCTCCTTGTTATTTCGATTTTTTTCTTTTTTTTTTTCTTACTTTAACTTAAGACACGAAACAATAAGATATTGTTTAGAAACTAATTTTTGAAATGAAAAATTAATCAGAACTTTGTTTTTTTTTTTGAAACTTAAT
>NW_014569785.1:141785-142548 GCF_001313835.1 Polistes canadensis
TAAAATATCTAATAACGTTTGAAATGAAAAAAAAAAAAAATAGAAAAGACTTAATAAAGTAGAGAAAGAAAATTAGTATTTGTTTCCTTCTCTATAACGGTGTTCTTATTTTCTCGTCGCATGATTCAACATATGCATATTTCTATTTTATGGGTATTACGTTTAAAACTCTTTAGAGTTTTCCTATTTGCGTTATCGCATGGATAAAACTAAGGAAAATGAAAATCTTTTCATGGAAAAAAAAAAGAAAGAAAAAAAAGGAAAAAAAAGAAAAGAAGCAGAAATCATATTAAACTCACAGCGAAGGTTATACGTTCGTGCTTTTATAGCTCATCGTTTACTTTGGCAACCTTGTCGCTTCCTACCTTGTGTCATTTTGCATTTCCATCGCTTTGGAAGCACCCGTTGTAAGCCTTTTGAAGATCTTCTTTACCGGAAAAAAACGGATGAGATAGAAAGGACCCAGACAAATTTTATTGGCCGTCGTCGTCCTCTTTGACTCGTGACACATGGTTGGTAGGTTATTAATAAACAATATATAGAAAATATATAATATTATTATAACAAAAGAAAAATATGAGCCGCTTATTTTGAAAGTGGCCTAACTCCATTTACCTTCAAATCGAGATATTTAAAGTTTTGCGTTTCAATGAATTTAAAAATATACGTATAGGATACTAATGATTTATACTGCTTAAGCGTATCTAAGGATGTTAAATTTAAAGTTCCTGTTAAAATAGTGGCAATTATTAAGTAAATAACG
>NW_014569785.1:143628-147120 GCF_001313835.1 Polistes canadensis
AAAAAAAAAAAAAGTGACTTATGCCACTTTCAAAATTAACGGCTCAATTATCAATTGATTGACAATTTTTTGTTTTCAGAATCAGAAATAAAAGAGAGTGAGTGAGGTGGACAAAAGAAAAGTGAACTGACGTGTTCCTTAACCCATTCAGTACTATGGGCGCATATAAGCGTCCAATAGAAACAATCTGCTTAGACTAATGTGCTCTTCCTTGTTCTCCCTTTTATCTTATCTAAAATAATGAAACATTAACAAATCAAATCATTCCGTTCCAATGTGATTGCAATTGTTAGACGAGTTCCGCATTCAAAGGGTTAAACAAAAGGGAGAAAAAAAAACATTTCTATTAGATGATATAAAATAAAACGTATCAAATGTTTATCGTTGAAACGTTAAACGTCAAATGAACAGATTTTTGATGTACGTTAACCGTGTATGCATCTTTAACCCTTCGACACTTGTAAAAAGGGTTGAGTTTCGAATGTATCCTGTAAATAATATATACACACACATATATATATATTTTTTTATATCATAACTTCGATGTGAAATAAATATGTCAAATGATCTGGAAGTACGAGAGTGAATAATTTGTGAAAAAAAAAACGAAATAAAACGATAACGAAAAAATGGTGGGAAAGAGAGAGAGAGAGAGAGAGAAAGAAAGAAAAATATCATTGCATTCTTCTCTATATCCATTCGTTGTTGTGTATCGATAAAAATAAACTGAAAAGGGAGTATATACTGTGACAAACAAGTCGATTCTCTTCGGAGAGAAGAAACATTTTCTCTCCTCTTTGTTTTTCTTTTTTTTTTTTTTTATACCCCACCACCCCCTCCTATCCCATCCTATGATGCGTTATTATATCTGTCGATAAAATATAAACGATAAAGAAAATAGGTTCAATTAATACGTATCGTTCATTTGAAAGGTTAAAAATGAAATTCGTTTATCGACAGGTTACGTTTATTTCTTCCGAAAATTGAAAAACACACAATAACAAATAGTATAGAACGAAATAGAATAGAAATATTAAAGTTTCCTTTTTTTCGTTTTCTTATAAATACGCTCTATGGAAAACCATTCGAATTGGGTTTTTATCCGAGTAATGGGATATTTGCGTTTGTTTGTTTATAAATCATTGTATAATAAAATACAAATATAATCCGAATAAAAATGTCTCATCGTAGAGACTAATACTTGTGATCTAGGAATAAGATTTAGTTAAATAATATTATGATTATTTTCTAACGTATATAATTATACATTTATCATTGTAACATACTTTCGAATTTAAAAATCATGTCAATGTATTAAATCAACATAAATTACTTATAAATTCTCATTGTATATTCTTGTATTAATAAAAAAAAAAATGAAAAAAAATTATTGCACGATAAATAATCCTTTCGAAAAATATTTTTCTTCGGATTTTTAATAATTGTGTTATACATTTAAATATTACATATCTGTAAACATACTAAAAAAAAAAAAAACCGTATAACGTTTATCGGGAATTGATTTTCGATGGTTCGACTACACGCGAATATTCTACGTTCTTATATTTCTATTTGATCTTATATATACGTATGTATATATATATATATATAACATTTTATGTATATTTCCTACGAGACAAACGTACATGGGAATGTTAGTAACAGAACCAAACGAAATTCGAAGATGGAAATATTGATATGTTTCATACGCGTATATAAATATGTATATGTACATGTATATGTACATGTATATATATATATAAATTTATTCTCGAGACAGAATATTTTCAGTGAAATAAAATATTGCTTCATGAAATATATCAAAAATTTCGTTATTTTCATAGGTAAGATTAAACGTCATACTTTTGATATAATTAATCTTCTATTTCATTTTTTTTTTATAAAAGCAACATCGAATAAAAACTTCATCTACGATTATTCAATCAACTTGCTACATGTTTTTTTTGAATAATCCTTGAGAAACGTTGTTTCCTAAATCCTTCATAATTTACATGTCAAATAATGAGTGTACATAAATGTATCGAATTTTCCGACAAGATAATAGATTAACTTAGGAAGAAAGTAAATAAAAGTCGGAAATGAGGACTATCGGTTTTACGTCTTCCCCTCGTTTCAAATGACGAAATGAAAATTGATTTTATAACATTTCGTCTCCGTCGAAGTTTTATAACAATAAAAAAAAAAAGGAAAACGTTTCCAAGGATATTTTTCGATATCGAACAATGATATTCTATCTCTCGACACGTTTGCAACGTTCTTAGATTATTTTTCTCGTTTTATTCTTTTTCTTTATCTTCTTCTTCGTTCGTTCGTTCGTTCCTTTTTCCTTTTTTTTTTCTGAAATTCTTTTGCAATAACGTTTCGATTTCAACTTAACAACATCATTCTCATGGCGTTCGTTCAAACGGAAATCCGATATCAGAAATTGGCATAAACTTTACAATTGGCTACGTTTTTCTATCTATTTGTTTATCTTACTCTTTATTTCTATCTATCTAATTATTCCAGTTGAATTTATCTCTCATTATTACATTTGCCCGCATCATTGTTACTCTCGTTAAATTTAATTGACGAAAATAACGATCCTCCACAATTAACACGTCATTTAATGTAATGTTACCATTCGGTTGGTTTCAAATTTAATCATTCATTCTCTATTAATATAATGCAAAAATCATTAATTATTTTAATAAAAAATCTTTTTTTTATCTTACACAAACAATAAAAAGTATGTACGAATAAATATGAATAATAATTATTGATTGTGGAACAAGATAAATTTGATTATAATTAAAACAAAGAAGTATACATATCGTTGATACAAAATAAAGCGTAAAAAATGATCGATTAGGTTAATATTAGGTCTACCGGAAAGTTTTGTCCATTTTTGAATTGAAAGAAAATAACAACATTTTCAGACATTTAATAATATTTATTGTAGAATATTTTTTCCATCGTTACTTATGACTTCTTGCCTGTGAGATAGCAACTTTTAAATGCCATTTTTTTAAAATAATTTTCTTTTAGAGGCGAAAAACTCAACTAGTGCTTGATTTACATCATCTTCAAGTTTGCATTTTTTTTCCTGTAAAAAATTTTGCAACGGGAAAAACAAGTGATAATCGAAGGGTGCAAGGTCTGGGGAGCATGGTGGATGTGACAGAATTTCCCAGCCTAGGTCTGCGATTTTCTGACGAGTCGCCAAAAAAACATGTCGTCTGGCATTATCAAAATACGGTATGATGTGTTTTCTATTGAACATTGGTGGCCTCTTTTCTCTTATTTCTTTATTTGAATCATCCATTTGCTTACTGTATTTCTCCAAATTTAGCTTTTCATTAGGTTTCAGAAGCTTATAATRTATTGGTCCTTGAATGTCCAACCATATACACAACATTCTCTTCTTCAGGTTCAAGCTCGGATTAGAAGGGGAAAGGGTAGTCTTTCCAATATGCTCATATACTCACGATG
>NW_014569785.1:147685-148839 GCF_001313835.1 Polistes canadensis
GAGAGTACATGTGTATAAATGCAATGACAACGAGAAATAGTCATATATGACTCAAATAAACATGTTTATATCGATCGAAACTTGAGGAGGAAAAATCGAACAACACTTTCCGGTAGACCTAACATATTATTTTTCGTGAAAAATTCGTTATCGTTTGAGGGATCAGACATTCTTTATCGTAACTTTTTCCTGAGGAAAAAAATGTCCTTTTTCTTCTACTTTTTTTTCTTTTCTTAAAAACAGGCTTTCTTGTCAGGTCCGATAAGTTATTCTTTGTTTTACTTATTTCGCTTGAATTTTTTGTTTGTTTGTACGATACGATACGAGTCTAGATTAGAAGGATGAAGACAAATGGATGCACAAGGATCTGATAATAACTTTGGTAGAAAAGATAAAAGGAACGTTAAGGAAAAGTTGTTTTGATCAACTCTTTTGGTGGCATTTAACAAAGAAAAACAAAGAAAAATGAGAAAGGTAAAGTTAATAACACCGTTGGAAAAAAAAAAGGAATATCAGTATTTATTAAAAGATCTAAAGGAAAAATTACGAGGAATAATTTGAAACGATGATATCAGTGACGTAATTCTCCCTGTAAAATTGTCGACAAAATTTCGTACATTAAAAAAACTGATGATCATCGACGAACATTATCGTTACGTTTCATATTTTTTAACGTAACGTAATCTCGTATATCATCCTTTGTCGTTTATACACATTTTAAACGGGGTTCGTATAAACACAAATCAAAATATTTTAAATATTATTATATTGAAATTAAATTGTAGCCAAAAAATCAACTAACCTTTGACGAGTTTTATTTGATCAAATTATTTCTTGATTGTTCGATTTATATGAATATGATTCTTTAGATAAATAACATTATGTTAATTTAAGCGTACAAAAACGTTGCTGTCGTAGTTTCAACAAAAGATTTTATTTTCACTTTAACGAATGTGAATAATGATGTACATAACATAAATAATTTGCATCACTGTTCTTGACTCGTGTCACTATCATAATTGACGCGTTTATAAAATCATTAAATTATTTTAAAAATAAAACAAAATTGTTTTACCTATTATAAAAATATTTCAAAATACATATTTTTATTTTGTTCAAAATGATACTTCTTGAAAATGATTATTAATTAATTT
>NW_014569785.1:150575-152724 GCF_001313835.1 Polistes canadensis
GTCCAATTTAATCAAAACTAAGTTCTAGTTCTTTTTAATGTCCAATTTAATCAAAACTAAGTTCTAGTTCTTTTTAATCTCCAATTTCTCTATGATACATATTTATTAATCATTTTATTTTTCGCCAAGAAAAATAACTAATTGAATAAATACAACATTAATTAAACCATTTGAATTCTATGGGCGCATATATGCGTCCAACGAAAGCAATCCGCTTATACAATACTAAGGACGCATATATGTGCTTATCAATATTTTTCCTTGGCTCGAAATTTGTTTCCTTTTTCTTTCTTTTATTAAAATAATGAAACATTAATATACAATTAGTTGTTTATCGTGTTCAAAAATAAAATTATTAATAAAAGTGTCACAAAAGGGAAGTTGGATAAGTTAAAAATTTGTAGAACGTTTATTTCGAACTTATTGAACATTTTGTCCCTTAATCTGAACTTTTCATGAATTCTTCAGCAACTCGATCGTTAATGTTCAGAATCTTTTACATATTATTACAAAGACATACACATTCTTATATTTTTAAAAAATAAACTGTACTTAACATTTACAAATCGTTAAATCCTAAAAATATTAAATTCAAACACGTAATCAAAACAATACTGTATTATTCGTTGGACGCATATATGCGCCCATATCATTCTAAGGGTTAATTAACGTTGTATTTATTATTAAAGAATATTATTCTAGAACTCTCTCGTGCGTACAGATCGAATCAATTTGAAATTCGCATACGTGACTAGGATTGTTTTTCATTAACAAAAAAATCATTCCGTCCCCGATTGATTGATTAGGTCGAGTTCCGCATTCAAAGGGTTTAACAATGTCATTTATTATAATTGTTAATTCAATGAATTTCGTATCACATATTATTCTTTAGACAAGAAAGTATAACAACACAGTTTCAAAGATAATTACTCTTTAGGTATTGCATAATACTCAACGAAGGATTAACGATATCCTTTGTGTGCGTTTATCTGATACTTAAGATATGCATTTGTTTGCATCAGATTAGCAACAGCAAATTCATGACACGTCTTTACGAATGTTGACTAATCTACCGTTAAAACCGATTATAAATTATACTAAGTGGATATTTATTATACATACTTCTATTTCTTACGTATAACAAATATGTATGTGTTCGTTCATGCGTGTGTAAAGTTTTTGCGATGTTGACCTTTTCTAATGCGAAATTTTTGTAGTACGAAGAGTCTCTTTGTATGTATATGTGTTTGTTAATATATGGCTGAATGAGAGTGTATTTGTATATGGGTAAACCGCAACACACGTATATGTCTATTATTTGGCTTGTTTTACGGTATGTGTGTGTGTGTGTATGTGTGTACACCGAGTCGTCCAAATGTTTGCTCGGCCATGCATAAATCATTTTGTACAAATATGATCGGACAACGTAACGACAAAATTTCGTTTTGATAAATCATCTTTAATAAGAAAGAGAATTTCGAGCGCATTTATGCGTCCTTAGTAAATGATTGGACGCATATAAGCGCCCATAACATTCAAAGGGGTTAAATGGTGTCGTAGACGAAATGAAATCTTCTAAAATAAGAAAAAAAAATAAAAGGCAAATAGAAAATGTTAAGAGATACACGCTCGTTGGTTGATTTTATTTTCTTTCGGATATCATGATCCATTTGTATTTCCTTTATCATCATTTTCCTCGGCATTCTTTGCTCCAGATACATTCCCATGCAGATGTAGATGTTACGCAACGGTTTTATGGTGTTACTGTGGATTATGTTGGGATTATATGAGCATATCATGTATAGGGAAAAAGCAAAAGGTAGTATATGTAGTAACATTCGAAATGGTCCGGAAACTGTTCAACCACATTTTGTTAGGAAAAATCAATGCAGAATAAAACCACCGATTGTTCGTAAGAGATAAAATGAAAAATGAAAAATACAATTCTTTATATACGTGTATATACACTAAAACAAATAAATCTTTATTGTATATTTATTTAGTATTTTCTCTCGTCCAAAATTATAATTTTTAATGATAAAGTTTCATAGGGAACTTGGACATGAAAAGAAGTAGAACTTAATTTAATTGAGTTGGACGTTTCGTCCCTTTATTGGGACTTCTTCAGCAACTGGAAAATTTATTTTCT
>NW_014569785.1:153254-154583 GCF_001313835.1 Polistes canadensis
ATTTCGACATACATTTCTTTTTATAATATTCCAAAACACAATACATCTAAACTTCGTTAGTTTGATCGTTATTATTTAAAAGCCTCAACAAAACTGTTTATTGTATATGTTAATAAATGGAAAATATAAAACATATATATATATAAATTTGCATATAGGACATTATATACGTGATATTTGAAAATAGTTTATATTGAAACCACGAAGCCATACTGTGCAAAGGTATTCTAGTTGATGGACACGTAGGAAAGTCGAATCATGTTTCGTGTACTTTCCACAAAGTTCAACTAGATATACACGGAGACCTATAGAGAGAAATTGATATATATCTTATATGTGTATATTATAGACGAACTTCCCTTTTACCGTTAAAATCTTCCCTATTTTGCATCTTCTATTTTCCTGGTTATGTATACGCGTTCTAAAACGAGCTTAACGTAACCTACTTTCCTTTCCCGGAGCTTGAGAAAAGGTTAAGAGCATAGATGTACTGGTGGTTTCCTTGAAATTAACAGACGGCAATACGTATCACGATGTTTTATTTTGTTCTTTTTTCTTTTTCGTTAGAATACATCATACGTACACACATATACAAACGGAAAGAGAAAGAAATAAAGAAAGAGAATGAAAGAGAGAGAGAGAGAGAGAGTGGATCAACATTTTAAGTTGCTGCTCAAAGCAATAATATTTCTCAGGTATTTGACATACCTGTACCTCCGTAATTATGTTTGCCATATTTCTAGGCCACTTTGTTCGCAAATATTCGACACGTGATTAATATTTCAGTGATATTTTCAACTCTATCGTTAATCGTACACTTTCACTTAAAATAGAGTAACAAGAAATATCAGACACTTAAATGTTATTGACAGGGATCATAAGATCAATTGCTTACTATTAATTGTAAGATGAGACAGGGGAAAAAAAGAGTGAGCTGAAGATAGAATTAGATGGGGTGATCCCTATAAACAAGAAATCAATTAGGAGGGTAACTGTAACACTCACGAATAAAATGTTAATTGTGTGACGATTTAGAACACACCTGGTAGAATTTATATTATTAAAAATAATTCGATTAAATTAACCGAATCTAGAAGTTTTTAAATAAATTGCATACTTTTAATTGTAAACATCGTAAGAAATCAATTAGAAGGGTAACTGTAACACTCATGAATAAAATGTTAATTACGTGAAGATTTAGAACACACCTGGTAGGATTTATATTATTAAAAATAATTCGATTAAGTTGACAGAATCTAGAAGTTATAAGTTATAAATTGCATACTTTTAATCGTAAACATTGTAAACATCGTACGAAATCAATTAGAA
>NW_014569785.1:155906-167187 GCF_001313835.1 Polistes canadensis
ATTTATATTATTATAAAGATTAGGAATAAGTTTATAGAACCTAGAAATGAATTTGTTGGAGGTCGTCCCATTTCTCAGGTCAGAATTTGATCCGCGTGTAATGCAATACGCGCATGTGCTCGAATAATACCTAACCGTGGCGCGCAGTGAAAGACCGCGAGAGTGGTCTTTCAGGATTTCGCAATCAGTCGGCCAAGAGCCGTCGTTCGACGAACATGCGATTTCTTTTTTAAAAGAACACGCAAGAAACAACGCGTTGCGAAGTAACGTGTTTTTCCTCCACCTAACCAACGAACCAACCAACCGACCAACGTGATTTATTGTCCGTTCGCAAACAACATTTTAACGACCATTTTGTTTATTCCAATTCGTATCAACCGTAGCAACGACGATGTGTGTTTAAATAAAAAAAAAAAAAAAAGAAAAAAAGGGCAAAAAAACTAAACCCTCTGTCCCTCGTAGTTGACAGAGTAATCGTCCGACGAAATTAAAAGGGGAAAAAACAAAAAAAAAAACAAACAAAAGGCATAAAGAAAATACTTTTGAAAAGAGGGATGATCGTACGTGTCAAAAGGTTTTAGAAAAAATCAAATACTCGACGAATGGTTTATTACGAACAAAACAAAAAACAAATCAAATAACGCGGTACAAAGCAACGTGTGTTCGAAAGAAAAAAAAACGCGTTCGCGTAAAAACTTCAAAGCCAAACTAGATCATTATTTCGCGAGACGTTTGGACAAATTCTTTAGAAAATAGAAGCAAAAAAGTACGGGATTACCTGAAGGGGTTATTTTCTTTCTGTTGTTATTTTTTTTTTTTTTCAATTGATACAACTCTCGATACTATACGATTCGTTAGTTGTTAAGAAACTGATCGAAATAAACTTGTTAGCTTTTATCCGAGGAGATACTTCGAAGAATACTTGATAAGAATTTTAATCGAATAAGAAATAATTTTTTTTGTCAAGGTTTTTGAAAATGTTTCAAGGTTTCGTGATTAATCACACCTTATAGGTGTGTAATAAGAAAGAAAAAAAATTATACAAGTATCATCATTCGTACGGCATAGTATCTTCGCGGTTGTTCAAATTTCCAAAAGAAAAAAAAAGGAGAGAGAGAGAAAGAAATAATAGAAACGTGACTAGATTTTATTAAAGGGTAGATTCTGTGTGTATACAGGGACAACCCTTCGTACTTGACTATATTGACCACCCCAAACGAACGTGTACGACCGATTTACCTCGTGGCTCGACTAAAATTATCGCCAGTAACACACGCACGCACGCATGCATTTGGTGCCTGTTGTTAATCGAATATGAACAATAATCGTATTAGATGGCATACTATATCGAAACTGGATTACGATTACGACGATTTTAATTGAATAATAATAATAATAATAATATCGATCGAATGAGATTATCGATAACAACGTATTGTCGATAATCATTAATTCAATTCTCACAAATTCAATTTATATATACATATACATATATATATATATACGTAGAATAATTAATACTATCTGACAAAATACCAAACAAAAAAGAGAGAAAGAAAAATGAAAGAGAAAGGAAGAAAAAAAGGAATAATGATTTATAATACGTGTTAATGTACTCCCCGAGTTTCCCCGAGTGTAAAAGAAGGGTATTATACCTAACAGATGTTCACCTTTAAATGGAAATGGATCAGCATTAGTTACTCGCGACCTTAATACGAATCAGGATCAATTTTCGTGCGTTTTAGGTGTTCAAACGTTAAGAAATTCTAAACTGTGAGATATAAGTGAATTTTTATTTAAAATGATCAACGTTAATTCTAATTTAATGTTTGTCAACTATCAACAACAACAACAACAACAACAACAACAACTCGAAGTTTTCCAGTAAAAACGTGTGGATTTCGTGCTTCATTAATAAAACATTTAGGTACGTTGATTAATTTTAAAAAAAAATAATGCAACGAATGATCATAATTTGTTTTGTTTTACTATAAAATTCTGACACTAAGGAGAATTACCAGGATGATATAAATCTTTTCAATACAATGAAAAGTTAAAAAGCGTACAAAAGTGATTTTCTCAAGTAGATATATTTATCTATTTGATGATTCGGAAGAAAATGCTTTTACGAACACTCGTAATTTGACACACGCGTTTAATGCAATTCCGATGATAGGCATTTTTTCTTTTTATTTCTTTTTTTTTTTTGTTCTCGGCCAACACATATCGGATTTCGATACCCGATTTCATTCGCGAGTCACCTAGCCAAATGGTCCAAACGGGAAAGTACATTTCGCTTTTTCTTCTTACTTTTATTTTTTCCCCTTTCTTTGTTACTTCCTTTCTTTCTTTCTACCTTTCGTTTTTTCTTTTTGCCTTTTTTCCTTCCGCTCTCCAATCTCGCGTCGTCGTCCTTCGACGATCGATCGAAAACGTTGTGTGTACGGCCGTTATAAGGACGAATAACTTACGCTCCTGGTTTACCATTTCTTTTTCATTTCGTACGTATCAACGTTTTATCGCTGATAAGACGTCAACAACGAGCGCTTTTTTCTTTTCTTTTTTTCTTTTTTAACGAGCAAAGATAAATTTCAACGAATATCACAACGGTTTAATAACCCATTCGTTTTTCTATGAACGCATATATGCGTTTGGTAAAAGTAGCCAACTTGATCAATAAACGCATATATATGTTTGTCAATATTTATGCAAATAATGTATTGTTCCGTTGTGTATTGATTATTGTTTCGAATCTTGTCACTCACTTTAAATATTAAATATAATTAATTACTAGAATATGGGGTTATAATAATATCAGTCACTATAAAACACTTCAGTTAAGAAAAGTATTCATATTAAATATCATTTATTATTAGAATCTAGTTATAATAATGTCAGTTATTAGAAAACACTTCAGTTCAAAGTATTTATATTAAATATAATTAATTACTATAATCTGGGGTTATAATAATATCAGTTACTAKAAAACACTTCAGTTCAAAGTATTCATATTAAATATAATTAATTACTATAATCTGGGGTTATAATATTATCAGTTACTAGAAAACACTTCAGTTCAAAGTATTCATATTAAATATAATTAATTACTAGAATCTGGGGTTATAATAATATCAGTCACTAGAAAACACTTCAGTTCAAAGTATTTATATTAGATATCATTTATTATTAGAATCTGGTTATAATAATATCAGTTACTAGAAAATACTTCAGTTAAAAGTATTCAGTACTCTCAAAGAGTTAATGCAAGCAAATAGAAGACCTCCGTTTTCTGTGGAAAGAATAAAAATAAAAGAAAACAGAAAAAAGAAAAAAGAAATAAAATAAATTCTCTTGTCACACACTTGAAATATTAAATATAATTTATTATTAGAATCTGTGTGTGGTTAATAATAATATCAGTCACTAAAAAAAAAACACTTGAGTTAAAAGTATTCATATTAAATATAATTTATTATTAAAATCTGGTTATAATAATATTAATCACTAGAAAACACTTTAGTTAAAAGTATTCATTACTCTCAAAGATTTAATGCAAGCAAATAGATGATCCGTTTTATGTGGAAAGAATAAAAATAAAAGGAAACAGAAAAACAATAAACAATAAATAAGATGAATTTTATTTGTTTCGATTTATTGAGCACCTAAACGTTAACTTATTTTATTGAAATAACGAAGTAAAGAGTAAACGGATATATTTCCTCACGGGTAAAATTCTATCTGAAATTGATAACAACGAGGTCAACGGGTTAACGAGACGAGAAACTTGAACCTTTCAAGAATTCAGTGTTTTTACTTGCGGATATCGTTCCCGTTAGGATATATCTATATATACACGAAATAAAGAGAAAGAGAAAAAGAAATAGAATGGGAAGGAAAAGGGGAAGGGGAAAATCAAGAAACGTAAAAAGATTGGTCGGAATTAAAATTCCTGACAATAATCCTTTTCTTTACTTTTCTCAACAATCTTAACGCGAGGTAAAGTAACACGAAGGAAAAAAGAAAAAAAAAACAAAGTATTTAAAATCTAGTCTTGTTTAAACGTTTAAATTTCACGTTGGAAATGTTAATCTCTTTCTTTAGAGATAAAAAAAGAGAGAAGGAAGAAGAAACAAAGGAGACAAAAATAGAAAATATGTTCTAAAAGAGTTAAATGAAAAACATACAAAATTCGCTTTTAAGGAAATTGTTTACCTAAAAACAACAAATATTGAACTAACGTATCGATTTATCAGAGAAGAAGAAGAAGAAAAAAAAAAGAAAAAGAAGAAGAAAGGTTGGCCTCGTTTCTTTTTTCTTTTTTATCCACGTGTGATGAGTCGCCCTTATCGTCTCAACGACCAATCAAAATCCCAGTAAGTAGTATCTCTCTTTCTCTCTCTTACGTTCCTGTGACCTTCTTCAATTTCTACCTACCTACCTACCTACCTACCTATCTAAGGCTGATTACCCTTAACTACGATTCTCATTTTTTTTATGACAAAACTAAAATACGAGATTTTTTGATGATACAAATTAAAATAACAATAACATAATGTAATAAATATTCAAATAAAATATTATAATAATTAAACGAAACGATATATGATATCGAGATGTGTGTGTGCCACGGTTAATAATTAATTTTTTTTTTTATTTTCACATGTAAAATATAAATTTATGATGAGAACGAGAGAGTTGAACGAATAGAAATGTCGTTAATTATATCGTAAAAAAAAATAAATGTACGTCCTCCCCAACCTCACTCCACCCCCCACCCTCCCCCTGGTCGGGTAATTATATATAAATAATTATAAATGAGATCACACTAAATATAATATTATACGAAATAAATGTTAGATCTAATTTTTTTTTTTCCTGCGAATTAATTTTTTTAATTAACGTCTGTACTTACATTAGTATAAAAAAAATAACGACGACGACGTTAAAATATCGTTCCATTATATCTAGCAATAGCTAGCTGAGAAAATACGAGAATATAATCGTCGCCGCACGACACTATTTTTAAAAGCTCACTCTTTCTTATCTTCATTTACCATAAAAGGAAAGTGTTGCTTGCTCGTGTATCGTTGTTGTTTTTTTTTATAATAATTTGCGTTAGTTTCGTTTTTATATTCTGTACATTATCGTTATTCGCGAGTAAATAAAAACTAATTAAATTTAATTTGTCGTCAAAGCGTATGACAATTATAACGATTCGTTTAATTTTTTTTTGTTTTTGTGTTTTTTTATTTTAGTTTATAATTAAATAGAACGTCAAAAGATAAATAACAATGAATTACATTTTAATAAGATATTAATTTAATAGAATTTAATAACAGATTTGATTAATTTATTAATGAGAATTTAATTACTGATATTAAATAAGTATTTTAATGCAGTATTGATATTTTGTTTATCATTATACTTTGATTGTTGAAACAACAGTAATATCAACAATTGAAGTCAAATAAAATTAGAAAATGATACTCGTTAATTTAGTTTTCGAACAATTCTACGACTCTGCTTTATTCTCTCTCTCTCTTTCTCTATTTTTTTCTGTAATTTTAGAGATACTCGAACGTATATCAACGCCGTGTGAATCAACCGTATCAATTAATTCGTGTAAAAGCAACCGAATCATGATTATTTCGAGTTAACAAAGTGGCAATGATTCGTCAATGAAAAAAAAGGGGAAGGATTTGGATGTCAACAAGAATGATTTGTTATCGGAAAATCCAAATTTCGATTTATTTTCTTTCCCTCTCTTTCTTCCTTTATCTTTTTTTTTCTTTTCTTTTGAATAATGGGTAATAGAGGGATGGAAAAGTAAATGAAAATAACAAAATGAAAGATCACATTGATTTTTCTACCCATGGAGCCTATATACAAAGAAGACGATAGCAATGTTATAAATATGGCTACGATATACACAATGAGAAGATGATTTCTATTAACACTAGAGTGCGCGTCGATTCGTTGGATCTGATTTTTCAAATATGAATAAACCTAACCTTTAATTTAGGAAAAAAATAGACAAATAAGTCGACGAAGTAAATAAAAAATTATAAACTAAAGAAAATGTGGAATAATTGGTTATGATATCACAAAGTCAAGAAAATATAACAATAGCATGAAAAAAATGTTGATAAATCATGTTATATATCTGTAAAAAAAATTGTCAAATGGAATCAACTTATCTTTAAATCAATTAGTATAAAAATGAATAATACTGCATGTAAAATGTAATTGCCAGTAACCTTAGACAGTTAACCTCAAAATCAACAATATAAAATAACCTGTTGAGCTGTAAAAAAATTAATCCTAATCCTTGAATTAATCCTTAATTAAATTAAGGCTTCGTGAATTAAAACAAACACATCAAAGAGAACTATTTGTTTCATTTGTTTATTTATAAAATCATACGTACTTAAATCTGAACTTACGAACACCAGCGCCGCCCTCGTGGAGAATTATCGTACTCGGTATTTCATTATTTTCAACAGCACAAAATTCCACGAAAATTCGTATCTCGATCGTCCTCCTTGTATAGAGCTTCGTTTTTCTACCATTCGTATAGAGAAGATTCTAACGAACAAAAAAATTTCGGTAAAAAGGGGGGTGTTGTCAACATGTTCCTGTTCGAAGAAAAAAAGAAAAAAAAGAATAAAGAGAAGACGTTTAGGGTTAATTTTTGTGCACTACTTACCAACCTACTAATCCACCACCTCCCCCCCCCATCCCACCCCGCCAGTATCTTTTTCCGTTAAAACTCTGACACGATATTGCTTTCGAAAAGGGTTTGGTTTCTTTTGTATCGTAGAAATAAGTAACAAAAGAATAAAAATACCAGGAGCAACCGTAAGATGCTTATAATATAGGAGGAATTCTCAATTGAGTACTCGCGTGATGCGAATAAAGAGTTGATACTTCAATGAAACCTTTTTTTTTTTTTTTTTTTAATTGTTTTCTAGTGTCTCGAAATATAATAGATAAAATCCTAGTCGACAAGTTTTTATTTCTTTTTTTTTTCTTTTTTTGAGGAATAACAAAAGGTTTCCCAACTGAAAGAGCATAAAAATTACAAAGGGTTTCCAAAGTAACCGAAAGAGAAAATATAAAAAGAAAGAAAAAGAGAAAGAGAGAGAGAGAGAGAGAGAGAGAGAGAGAATATGTGGATTAGTCTGTTTGGTATTCTTGGCTTTTCCGATTAGTTCATTCACAGCAAGGATTCAAAGCTTTTTTCATTTGTTTTTTTTTATCAGCCTACTTTATTTTTGTCTTTTCCTTTCGTTTAAAATCCATCGGCATAGAATGACGTATAGAAAACGTCACTATTTTCATACTTAACACATGACTACTCATTTTTGTTTATTTTTATATTATCCATTAATATTTTATTATGTCGTTAAGTATATCATTTGTAATCAGTATAATATATATTTTCTACAACACATTAAATGATGTTTAATAACATGAATATATATATCGTTATACATAATTAATTTATTTAGGTGAATAAAATTAAATAATATTGGGTTGGCAAGAAAGTAATTTCGAATTTTGATTATAGATGTTTCACTCCAATTTTTATAATACTCGTTAATGTTATGATTTTCTTTCTATTATATATGTTATCTGTAATTCTTACTTAACGTTATGAAATCATTGCGCAGATATTATCTTAATGTTCTTTCTTTATTTGAATATTAATATGGAGTGCAAAAATGAACATTTTCGCCATATCTTGCTTTATTATTTCCGTAAAAGAAAGAACGCAAGGCAAGCCGCAAAAAAGATAAGTGATGTGTATGGTGATGAAGCCCTTAAAGAAAAGCAATGCCAAAATTGGTTTGAAAAATTCTGTTCTGGAGATTTTTCTCTTAAAGATGACCAACGTTCAGGTCGACCAGTTAAGCTGAATGAGGATGAAATCAAAACTATCATCGAAGTAGATTGTCACGTAACTACATGGGAGGATGCAGAGAAGGTAAATGTTTCACATACAACCATTGAGAATCATTCAAACGTGTTGGGCTCGTTAAGAAGCTGGATATTTGGGTTCCGTATGATTTGAAAGAAATTCTTCTGATACAGCGTATCAACGTTTGCGATTTATTGCTTAAACGCAATGAATTCGATCCGTTTTTAAAACGAATCATCACTGGAGACGAAAAGTGGATTGTGTACAACAATGTCAATCGAAAACGATCGTGGTGCACGCCAAATGAGTCATCCCAAACCACTTCAAAGGCAAATATCCAAAAAAAGAAGATTTTTCTGTCAATTTGGTGGGATTGGAAAGGTCCGGTGTATTTTGAGCTGCTTCCAAAGAACCAAACCATTAATTCGGAGGTCTACTGTTGGCAACTGGACAAATTAAATGCAGCAGTCAAGGAAAAGCGAGCAGAATTGGTCAATCGTAAAGGTTTCATTTTCCACCAGGCCGCACAAATCTTTGGCCACTCGGAAAAAATTGATGGATATTAGTTGGGAATTAATGTTACATCCATCATATAGCCCTGATCTTGCACCATCGGATTACCACTTATTTCGATCTCTGGACAACTCCCTCCGTGGTAAAACTTTGAATAATGATGACGCTGTAAAATCGCACTTACTTCAGTTTTTGGCCGAAAAAGATCAGACTTTCTACGAGCGTGGAATTTTCAAGTTGTCAGAGAGATGGCAAAAGGTCATCGAACAAAATAGACTATACATCATAGATTAAAGTTCATTACAAGTAAAAAAAAAAAACACTTTTATTTTATGGAAAAAATCCGCAAGTTCTTTCATGCCAACCCAATATTTTAAGAAATTATCCAATTTTATTTTATTCGTATGTCAAAAGGGTTAATCTATCTCCTTTTATTTTCTTTTTCATTTATCTTATCTTATCCGATAGAAAGAAAAAAAAAGCTCGTATCTGTGAACTTATAATAGTTAATATTACAAATACTTGAGAGAATGTCGAAAAAGATTAGAACTTTGCATAGGAAGGAAAACTGTTCAAACTGACAATGAGATGAATAAAATTCAAAGACGAATCAATCTATCTTTCTATCTCTCTCTCTCTCATTCTCACATTTTATCAATATCACTCTATCTTTCTTTCGAAACGGTCGATTGAAAAGAAACAGATAAGTTTATCTATTTTCTTTTCACTTAGAGGATATGATTAATTTGAAGTTTCTCGAAAGACACACTATCGAATTTTATTGAATATTGGAGAAAAAAAAATAAAAAAAAAAATATAAAAAAGAAAAGAAGAAATAATATTTCTTCGATAGTGATTCGCGTGAATTTAATAGACATTCTAAGATCTGAACTTTAAAACGATGTAAGAAATATACTTAATCGAAAAACCATCAAGAAGAAAAGCAAATGTTTACGTTAACCTCGATCCTTTGAGATCTTTTTTTCTTTTTTCAAGTTATACTTTTTTTTCTTTTCAAAAACGACGATACCGAGCTTTGAGCTTTACGACTTCTTCTTCTTCTTCTTCTTCTTCGTTTTTCACTTCCTCGCGACGCCACGAACTTTTTTCTTTTCTATAGCGTGAAACTATATTTTTTATTCTACTAAAGAGTACCTACTCACGAAGCACCTCACGAAAAAGCTCTGTATCATGCTTTTAAATGGATAAAACGATAAAAAAAATATAACAAAAAACGCGGAGTGGTAGTACACAATGGAAGTATCACAATAGAGTGGAGAATATCGAGTCAAGTGTAATGGTTGACAAAAAAAAAATATCTTACAAGATAGCCAAGCATTTTATTTATATAATATAAATAAAAATAATAAATCTCTTACTTGTGTGTAAAAAGAAAAAAAAACTTTAAACAATATTTCTCCTGGCAAGGGTTGTAGAAAAAAATAAAGTTATCGGATAACAAATCATTTTATAAGTAAAAATACAATAAATCTAGCTCGTAATAAAACTTTAAACGATATTTCTCAGGTTAAGGGGTTGATAAAAAGAACAAAAGTTACCAGAGTACAAATCATTTGACAGGAATAATTTTATTTACAATTCTGGATGATAAAGGTTCATAGGAAACTTGGACATGAAAAGAAGTAGAACTTAATTTAACTAAGTTGGACGTTTCGTCCCTTTATTGGGACTTCTTCAGCAACTTAATCATTAAAGTATCATTATAATATAAATAAACAAATAATAAATATCTAACTTGTTAAAAAAAAATTAAAAAACGATATTTTACACGCTATGGGATTGAAAAAGAACAACAAAAGTAACAAAATAACAAACATTTTCAAAGAATTAATGTTCTCTTCATAGAATGATAATAAATGTCACGTGTAAGAAAGCTCTTAAATGATATTACTCACATTATATTAACCTTCTTAGAAACGATACCACGATATTTAATAAGCTCTTAACGAAATAGTCGAGTTACAAGGAGTGTCTTGTTATACCACCTGTTACACTGTCTGTAAATGTCTATATATTTTCGACAAACATAACCTACGTTTGCACAATATCCTATCTTACCTCAAATATGAAACAACATACACGAAATTATAGAATAAACTTGACGAATAAAAAATTTGAAATAGAAAATAAATGAAAAAGAAAACAAAAAACAAAGAATAGAAGAAGAAGAAGAAGAAAAAAGGTATTTAAAAGTGGAATAAAACGATCGTGGAACAATAATGGAACCGATCGAATTCAATTTCCATTTCGGATCGTTAAAAACCGATTGAGATTGATAAAAGGGATCTCGTTAGCATGGATAAAAGATAAAAGAAAGTAGGAAAAAAAAAGATAATGAAGAGACTCGAATAGGAATAATCGATCACACTGAGATAAATGATAAAAGGAAAAAAAAGAAGATAGAGAGAAAAAAAGGATCCTCGTAATTTACAGGACGTGGAAGAAGTTTCGATCTAAGACGAACGAGTTTGACTTCATGAATAGTTCAAAGAATTTCGCGTGAAAAGTTTCCAAATAATGTTAATATAATAAATTTTTTGTCTTATCCAAAATTTTCCTAATATTATTACTAAGTTTATTTAGTATTTCTTTCGTCTAAAATTACAATTTTTAATGATAAAATTTGTTCACAGGGAACTTGGACATTAAAAGATTAGACCAACATAAAAATGACTGTAAACCCATAAATGTAAATAAAACCAATACCGCAGCGTTAGCTGAACACCATTTCAAAACAGGACATACTTTTAAATTTGACGCAGCAACTATTCTAGATTTAGAGGAAAACTGGTATAAAAGAAATATTAGCGAAACATATCACATATG
>NW_014569785.1:169957-172648 GCF_001313835.1 Polistes canadensis
AAAAAAAATTTGAAAAAATTCTGAAAAATAACTTTCGGGGGGTAGAAAAAGATAGAAAATTTTCAACGAAATCAAAGGGGGTCAGGTAAAAAATTTTTCGATTTGACATGGAATGACCCATATAAGTCTCAAAGGGAATTATAGACGGTTAATAAATCTGATGAACAATTTATTTTGAACTAGTTGTACGTTTCGTCCCTTACTGGGGACTTCATCAGCAACTACAAATTTTATTATGACTTTATAATTATTATATTATATTTATATTTATATTAATATATAAAATATGTATTACTATAGTGATAGAACTACGTGGAAACTAGTCGTAGTCAAAAGTTGGTGGTCGTACTTTTGGTTTGCCGTTTAAATCTTGTTATTTTTTTTTACTACTTTCTTCTTTTTTCGCGAAGGAATAAGGAATGGAAAAAAAAAAAATAAGAAAAATAAAGGGAAGAAAAGAGGAAAGAAAAAAGCAAAGTTCTCGACAAAATTGTGAATGCAAAGGGAAAGGAATGAGATAATGGAATCACTCTAGCGTAGATTTACGACTTATCTTGGCTTTTTTTTTCTTCTTCTTGTTCAACTGGCGAATATCTTTTTCGTTTCTTCTTTCAGATTCCTTTTCGTATGTTATTTTTTGGTTGTTTATACTCTTTTTAACCTTGGTACGTTTCTCAATCGCGCGTCTGCAACCTGGCGTGCATGGAAGATTAAAAATCGGTAAAAAATATTCTTTCCTTCTATCGGAAAATGAGAAATTGACGGATGTCAAGAAGAAAAGGAAAGATGAAAATTCAATTCAGTATTGATTCGGACGGATAAAGTATGAGAATCGATAAAATGTCACTAATATTTTACATTTGCGATTATTAATTATACCTCTTCATATCGAATTTGAATTTTTTTTCTTTTATATAGAAGTTTCTTTATATAGAAGTTCGTTTCAAGCATTAAAATACTTGGATGCGATCAACGTATTTTTTCTTTTTTAAATTTAATAATTTTCAATTTAATATATTATAAGACAGACAAAAAAATACTCTCCTTTCTTTTTTCTTCATCGTTTAGTGAAACGATGAAGAAAGATTTGAAATGAAATACACATTGTTTACAAATTTTAATAACATTGAATAAATTTAATAGGTCTATTGTCTATATAATCGACTATACAACTAACAACTAACAGTTCACACAGATGAACTTTACTCGATGCCCAACTTCCATTAACGCGGAAATGCCGGTTTGACGATTATCGAAAACTTTTCTCCGAACAAACTTTAATGCAAAAAAAAAGAAAAGAAAAGAGAGAGAGAGAGAGAGAGAGACAAAATAGATCTACTAAAATGTATTAAATAATAAAAACATACTACCGTAGGAAGCATAAATTCGTGTCGCAGGTGCAGGTATTTTTTTGAGAGAGAGAAAAAGAGAGAGGGAATTAAAGTAGACAGAAAGAAAAATAAAGAACGTGTTGATGAAAATATACGAGCACTCAACTGAAGCTTAAAACTTCGAACAGGACGACGATGACGGAAAAGCGTTGAGGAAATTTATTTGTCGTGACATTGGTTAACAAAAACAAAAAAAAAGATGAAAAGAAAACACCAATGACCAAAGTATTTTTATTTTATTTTTATCGATGGACAAGAAAAAGAAAAAAAAACAAGAAATAAAAAAAAGGAAAGACAAAGAACATAGAACACATAAAAATTTGAAATTAATAAATATTAATAATAAAGAATCTATAAAAAATTTGGTTCCTTTGTTCAACCAACAATCAAGAGAGTTTTCTTTTAACTAACACAGTAAACGAAAAGGATTATTTTTTACGTGAGCTTTACAAGCTTTACAAGCTTTACAAGCTTTACAAGCTCACGTCAGTCAATACCCGTCAGTTGTTCCTTTTTTTTTTTTCCTGTGTTTCACGTTGCCTTCACGTTAACCTAACTTTCCAAAACAAATTGATTCTATAGAAAGAGAAGAAGAAGAAGCTGTCTTGTTTCTTTCTTTTTGTTTTTCGAACTATATAGTCAATTCTATCAACTCGAACATTCCTTTATTTTCACCCCAATAATTCTCTGCCAACAATTTTATTTCTAATACTATTAAATAATAAAATAAAATTATACGTTTTTAACGTCGAATAATCGGTTACTTGAAAAGTTTCAAACTTATTTTTTCTTGCTCAATTAGATAAGTAATATTTTCTATATTTATAGTTTCAGTTTTGTTTTAAAATTTAAATGCATTAAGATAGTATATATATAATAGTTGCTTGTTTGAATTTTGGAATTTCTGAATTTTTGTAAAAAGGAAAAATGTATTGGAAGCCCTCCAAACCCGAAAGGGACGGAGTATAAATAAATAAAAATAAATAATATTTTCTATATTAGATTATAGAGAGAATTGAGCCGTTTATTTTGAAAGTGGCCTAACTCCATTTGTCAATTATTTTCGATTACGCATGGTTACATCTACAACTTCAAATTATCTATCAATACAGCATTTAAGATTATTTGTATTCCGAGTAAATACGATAATTCTGGACACATAAGTTTTCAGAGTTAGTTGAATAACTGAGCCGTTTATTTTGAAAGTGGCCTAAGTCCATTTACACTTAAATTACTGCTACTTCAGTAGCATATTATAAACGCAATATAACAAAAACGTTAATAATAATTTACTGTTTGT
>NW_014569785.1:173499-178903 GCF_001313835.1 Polistes canadensis
AGGGTAAAGAATTCTAACGGAGAACCAATAAACTGGTTTAAAATATGTTGGATGCGTTTTGTCAAAAATGAACCGTATAAAATTTTCTATAAGACATCAATGAATGAGAACGAAAATTTTCAAGTCCTGAATTTATTACCACGTYGGGKTAGAYCAAGAAAGTTCRAAAATATTGTATTGACATCACTGTATAAAAATATCRGACAAATTACAACAGCAAAATTTAAGGACATAATTGACCTATTACGATACATACCACCAGAACATCATGATTTCTTCAAATCCCTTACACACACATAAAATGTAGACGAATAGTAAATTGTTTTGTAATAGATTTATGTTTGTAATTTTCTATGTTCTGTAATAAATTAAAAAATGTTTTGAATCGCATAAATTATGTTTCCGAAGTGTTTTCAACATATATAAAAMAAATTCAGTATTGTTTTTTTTTTCAATTTGAAAGATTTTAAATTATGTTGAATGAACTTGGGCACCTTCAAATTTTATAATGAATCTGACTATTAATTTTGAAAGTGGCCCAACTCCATTCTTGATAAGAAAACGCATGTTATTTACTTATTAATTGCCACTATTTTAACAGGAACTTTAAATTTAACATCCTTAGATACGCTTAAGCAGTATGAACCATTAGTATCCTATACGTATATTTTTAAATTCATTGAAACGCAAATCTTTAAATATCTCGATTTGAAGGTAAATGGAGTTAGGCCACTTTCAAAATAAGCGGCTCAATTGTACACGTAGATTAAAAATTGTTTTAATTGTCGTAATCGTAAAACGTTAGAATTACGAGTAAGTGAAAATTCTATCCCTCGATAATACAAAACGTCTAATAGTCAGTTTGAAATACATAGACGGTTGCTTCTCACGAAGATATCACACGCTACCTCCACTAATTGCAATTTTCATTGAAACCGGGTAGAAAGCACGCGAGAAACGTTAAAGAAAGAACGAAAGTAAATGAGAACGGAAAGTATTAATGAAAGTAGAACGAACGTTAAGGGATGAAACTAGACTATTTTCAAGAAACAAATGGTGACTTGTGATATTGTAAAAACGTGCCTATAACTTCTATTTAACTTTTCCTTTTTCTCAAGAAGCAGAAGAAGAAGAAGAAGCTTTTTTTAGTGTCTAATTTTAAAACCAGCATTTATCGATCCCTCTTCATAAATTTTCTATGTCAAGGTTCTCGCATAGAAAATTTAAACGTTTGCGAATAATTTTACGAAATGACATAACCACGCGATTGTTTGAGTAATAAAATAAATATAAAAAAATATATATATTAAATTATTAAAAAGTGTGTGTTCATCCATTATTTCTCGATGATGATACTCGCGTTATTCGTAATAATGTAACATAAATTTAATTTGATAACCCAAGTAATATCGATTGTCAAGGGACTTGCACGTGATGGTTTATGCTCACGTAGACCCACTTTTAAATGAGCACGAAGACCTCGAAAATTTCTTCTTTTTTATTTTTTTTTCAACAGTCGAACGAGTATTGAATTTAACGAGCAGTAGAAGAAGAAGAAATTAAAAACCAAAATGATGAAAAAAAAAAAGGGGACGAAGATATCCAACAACGACGATACCAACGCGAAAAATAAAACGAAATATCGAAATAAAACAACCCTCGAGGAGCGTGGGTTTTTCCCGTTAACGAAGCCCCTTTCCCCTATTTCTTTTTTTCATTCTTTTATCTTCTTTCCTTTCTTTCTTTCTTTCTTTCCACTGAAAAGTTTTTCGCAACTACGATTTCCTAAAAAATAAGAAAAAAAGTGAGGTTAGATAAAAAAATATATATCGGACATCTTTGTATTAAGTGTTTCGATATAATAATTATCGTGTTCTCTTAACGATCTTTTTCTTTTCATCGAAAAATCGAAAATTGTTTTTTCGTTGGATAATAAATAATAAATGATAAAATTTAACAGGGAACTTGGACATGAAAAGAAGTAGAACTTAGTTTGATTGAGTTGGACGTTTCGTCCCTTTATTGGGACTTCTTCAGCAACTTAATCTTTAAAGTTCAGCGTCTTTTTTCTTTAATTCGACATACATTTTTCTTTTTGTTAATATTCCAAACACAACACATTTAAATTTCGTTAATTCGATCGTTATTATTTAAAGTCCTCAACAAAATTAGTCCTCAGTTCTACTTCTTTTCATGTCCAAGTTCCCTGTAAAATTTTATCATTAAAAATTGTAATTTTGGACGAAAGAAATACTAAATAAATAAATAATAAAGATAACAAAAAAGTATAGAAAGATAAAGAAACTATAACATAAGTGTACATCTGTTACGATAAAAATTTCGAATTTTGATCTGTCGCGACACTACGTCGTGCATTACACGACACCTTTGGAATTTAATACCTCCGACATCCGCATTCTTCTTCCTCTTCTTCTTCTTCTTCTTCTTCTTCTTCTTCCTCTCCATCTTCTCACTGGATATTCCACGTAGAAGCTTGCTTTATTTCGAGCTCGTTCTATGAAAAGAATATTGCAACCGATATATCGAGCAAAACTTTAACGATGCAACCAAAGAACTTATCACCAATTTAAAATAATAATAATAATAATAATAATAATAATAAGCAAATAAATCAATCAAAACTATATCGACTGTTTGTTTCTTTTTTGTTCGTTCGTTAGTTTGTCACCATTTATGTTTCGCAAATAAATATCGTGACAAAAAAATATGATACGTTGGTCAACTTGTTCACTGACTAGAGAAAAAAGTTGTACGGAGAAAAACTATATATTTTGAATGGTAACGAAAATAAAGTGTGAAATAGCCAAAGAGAGTATGAAAAAGGATAAATAGAAAAAAAAAGAAAAAAGAAAAAAGAAACTAGTGTGTAGAATGTGCGGCAAAATGAAATGCAAACTTTGAGAGATACCCAAGAGGATACTCTCTCGTTTTTAAGATCATCTTTTCCATTTTCACTTGAAATTTTTCTTCCGTAAATGGATCGTAGAAGAAACGTACGTTAATATGAGAAAATATGTTTTAACTTGACCTTATATTGCTGGATAGCAATGACAATATTAGTCTAACAATAAGAAAAATATTACATTTTACGTGTATATAGTCGAGAATACAATGAAAAGAATAAAAAGACGTGTGTTTATTGTACCATATGCATGTACATAAATAATAGTTACATTTTTATTCTGAAACAAACTTCTTACTAACAATAAATATTTAAAAAAATCATTGAAGATTTTGGTAAGATTTAAAAATTTGTTGGTTAATGAAATGATGAAAAAGGTTTATTTTTAAAGTGTCTTAAAAATAAAGTAAAGTATTTCTTAAATAATGTTAATTATGATCAATTTGATAACTTTTAGAAACCCAAAAACATTTCTACTCTAAACTAGAATCTAAACATTTTTCTTCTAAACTATTCTACTCTGTCATCTCAGTTATTTATATTTTTAAATTTATTCTAACGTAGCAAACCCCTTCAATATCTCGACTCGAATATAAATGGACTTACATCATTTTCAAAATAAACGGCTCATACATATATTTCCGTGTATGTTGAACATCTATAAAATTACGTAGAAGGTAGGACAGTTTATTGTTAAGTCAAGTTGAAGTACTGGCTTGCTTGGTTGGTTGGTTGGTTTGTTGGTTGGTTGGTTGATAGTTTGTTTGCTTGTCGGTTCGAGATTGTTTGGATAATACTCCTAACGGGTTCGTTGGTTATCCACATACCAAACTGTCTAATAGCAAGGGGATGTTCTAACTATGAAAAACAATAAACCACATGGGTAAGGAACAATTTAGAAAATTATATTTGAATCGATATTTTAAGCGATATATTTCTAAAGTTAAATAATATTTTGTACTTTTCTCGTTAGAAAATCTTTTCTTCGAGGAAAACAAGAATAAGAATCTTGTTTATCCTTTAAAAACAGAAATAAAATCGTAAGTAAAGAAAAATCTCTTCTACGCGATTGTAGATTCGATATATATATATATTATATATTTCCGGAGATTGCACGTTTTCTTTTTTTTTGTATTCACCGTACAACCTTTTCATCCACAATTTTTCGTATTTTCCTTCATGAACGTGAATCCTTTTCCACGGATAACAAATCAACTAAATCGTATCGTTGCAAACGTATTTATAAGCATAACAATTTCTATATTACTTCTGAAAATAATGCGGGGAATATCCCATTCGATATGATCTCTCTATACATTTATTTATTTTCTTTTTATTTTCTATATATGATACCCTAAGGTGATTCAAAAATGATTAGACCATTAGAGATTATAGAATGGTAGTCATTTCAAGGAGAAAGATATAATCTACAAAATGAATTAACAATTATTTTCAAGAAGTACGTATATTGTTTGAAACAAAATAAATATAAATTTGTTAATATTTTTAATACATAAAAGAGATGTTTTTATTTTTAAATAATCTAACGATTCTATAAACGCGTCAGAGATTAATTATGATAGTGTACTTGAGTCAAGAACAATGATACAAATTTATTTGATGATACACAAATAAATCATCAGATTTATTATTCCAATTTTGTGATTTATAATTCATTGACATAATTACCAATATATATATATATATATAAATATTTCCACTAAAGTGAAGAAATCAGATGCTTAGCTTTAAAGTCCGCAGATTAGCTAGATTATGTACACATTAACGGTTTGCTAGGTTTAGAACGGTAATATATATAATATATTGTATTATAAATTTTGTTGTGAATCACGTTGCTCGTATAATAGTGTTGAAAATTAACGAATATACAAATTTCTCTACGGTACTACTGTCCATTACAATTTATTATTCAATAGACAAGTTAATCGTCTACCTCACAATTACATGAAATTATAAACAATATATTAGATGACTTATAGTTCATTGACATATTAACCAATATATATATATATATATATATATATACATATAAATGTTTCCACTAAAGTAAACAAATTAATTCCTTGGCTTTAAATTCCACAGATTAGCTAGATTATGTACACATTAACGGTTTTTTAGGTTCAGAATGGTAATATATATAATATATTATATTATAAATCTTGTTGTGAATCACGTTGCTCGTATAATAGTGTTGAAAATTAAGGAATATTCGAATTTCTCTACGGTACTACTGTCCATTACAATTTATTATTCAATAGAGTTGTACGTCTACCTCACAGTTACATGAAATTATAAACAATATATTCGATGACTTACAGTTCATTGACATAATTACTGGTATATATATATAAATGTTTTCACTAAAGTGAAAAAATTAATTCTCAGCTTTACAATTCACAGATTAGCTAGATTATGTACACATTAACGGTTTTCTAAGTTTAGAACAGTAATATATATAAT
>NW_014569785.1:179635-182004 GCF_001313835.1 Polistes canadensis
TAGGTTTAGAATGGTAATATATATAATATCTTAAATTATAAATTTTGTTGTGAATCACGTTGCTCGTGTAATAGTGTTGAACAGTAACGAATATTCGAATTTCTCTACGATACTACTGTCCATTACAATTAATTATTCAATAGAGTTATACGTCTACCTCACAGTTACATGAAATTATAAACAATATATTCAATGACTTACAGTTCATTGACATAATTACCAAGATATATATATAAATGTTTCCGCTAAAGTGAAAAAATTAATTCCTTGGCTTTAAATTTCACAGATTAACTAGATTATGTACACATTAACGGTTTTCTAGGTTTAGAACGGTAATATATATAATATTATATTGTATTATAAATTTTTCTAGGTTTATATTTTTATATTATATTTGTATCTAAATTTTMTAGGTTTAGAATGGTAATATATATAATATATTAAATTATAAATTTTTTTAGATCACGTTGCTCGTGTAATAGTGTTGAACAGTAACGAATATTCGAATTTCTCTACGGTACTACTGTCCATTACAATTTATTATTCAATAGACAAGTTATGCGCCTACTTCACAGTTACATGAAATTATAAACAATATATTCGATACATATATATCTACTAATTAACGATCTAACGATTTCCAATGGCAACTTTATATTGATTATTACAAATAACTAATTAAACTAACACCACATTCTTGACACATAGAAAGTATCTGATGCTATGAACGCAATAAATATATCTATGAGAAATAACCTATTTCTATTTTGGACAAGTATATTGAACATCTAACGAATGACCATTAATCAATCGATCCTTAAAAATAAGAAAATAAAAGCTTGAGAAAAAAAATAAAAGATGGGAACGATTATTAACGAATCCACACAAAGGTGAGAATAATTAATAAAAATATATATCGAAGGTTCTTATAAAACGAACGAATGTTTCATTAATCAAAATTAAAAATCGATAGGAAATTATCAAAGGAATTTCCACTAGAAATCCTCCGTGTTAAAATCAAAAGTTTTCTTGAGATATGAAACAAGATAATATCGAAGTCGTTGGATATTTTGTACCTCTGTGTGTATGTGCAAAGATAGTTCGATATTGGAAACAATTTTTTACTCTCCAAATAACGCTACTGGCCTTTTTATTTTAATAACAATGTAAATGAAACAAAATAAGAGAAAAAAATATATAGAGAGAGATGAAATAATTAAATAAATAAATAAATAAAGAAATATAATAGAGGAAAATAAAAAGAACACGAAAAACGAGCTCAAATAATCTTCTATGTGCAAAAGTGCAAAACTACATTGCGTCATAGGTAAAAAAACTGAAGCAAGTATCTCTGTATTGCAAACGTTTATTTTTGTCTTTTTTTCTTTCTTGTATACTTCTCTCCACGTGTGTGTGTTTGAGTATGGTATGTGTATACGTATTTACATATTACTCTAAAGAAGAGAAAAGAATGGCAACAATTTCTCATTCATACAAGCACGTTATTTCATTTTCATTTGAGTTCATCAACGTCTCCCCATTATCTCTATTTCTCTTTCTCTTTCTCTCTTATTTGTTTATCTCTAAAATAACTCGATCACGATTTAATGTAACTAATATTAAACTTTTAATGCTCATCTAACAATAAGAACAAATTCTAATGCACTTTGTAATGTTCACGACCATCGAATAATTCGATTACTTCGACTAAAACCATTAACCACTATCACGTATGAGAATATTTAGTTTCAATCTTATAGGAAAGCAATTTTCATTGATCGAATTGTCACAAAGGATAAAAATGCACTATGTGTATTTTCATTTATTTTGTTATAATTAAAAATTACGTATAAATGAATTTTCGCGTGTTAATTTAGAAATTTTTCTTATCTCGTTAATGAAATAACAAATTGGGTTTTATAAAAGAATAAGATTATCTAGAAGGAAATCATTTTAAAACCGAGTGACGACAGACGACGACAGACGACGATTGATCGAGTAGAAATATCGATCGATCAATTAAACCCAATTCTGTTTGGTTTTAAAGGTTCCTACTGCTATGCCTGACTCGACTCAATCCCACAAGATTGAGTACGTGAATCAGGGTTGTGTCAGTTAAGAAGAATAATTAAGGATCGTTGTACCCTCAAAATCAGACCTTTTTTTTCCTATTCTTCTTTCTTTTTTATCTTGAAAAAAAGATAAAGAATTGCTCTTGATTATGAGGATATATATATTACTGCTAAAGCTCGGAAGTTGTTAATGTGCACATTACCTAGATGATTTGTAGAATAAATGATTCCTGTATTTTAGCGTTAACAGATATATATATATTAGGGTGAATCAAAAAAAAACTTTTATTTTTTTTT
>NW_014569785.1:182374-187968 GCF_001313835.1 Polistes canadensis
AAATTTAACGCTCTACAAAAAAGGTTTGGTATGTTTAATTGATTACTCCAACCGTTTAAAAGATATTCGTATACGAATCCCAATGCTTTCTGATTTCAATAATTTTTTAATAACTTTTTCAAATTTATCTATTAAATTCATGAATTTTAGAAATTTTTACGAGAATTTTAGTTTATATTAATTGAAAAAAAGTTTTTTAATCTTTTTTCAACATTTTTCATGAATGTAAAGAAGCTTTACTTTTGGAAAAAGAGAATGATACGTCCGTTTTTATTACTTTTTTTTTTTTTTTGTTTAATCATAGGAAAAACCTGAAGAATTTTTCAATTTCCAACTTCGTCTGAAGGCTCTTTGCATTCATAGTAATGTCGAGGAATTACTAGTAATGACTGATTTCCGGAATTATTAGTAATGACTGATATATATATATAAATGGGTACGAATACTGAGAGCAATTGGAAAATATTTGAAAAATATAAAATAAATATATTTACCATAAAGATTTTGTGGATTTTATTTTATGATATACACGCACCACACACATATATTGATTTTTATGGCTTATTCTTTCATTCAATTACCATTCGTCATTTTTTTGTGTCTTTATCGTTTCCTATTTTGTTTGTTTGTTTTATATACAGACGAAAAGCAATTGGTACGATTCTATGTATACAATATGTACAATACAAGGGTAATTCGAATGATATTAAGGTACCCGTATAATCTCCTAACGATAGGATTAAATAGGTTAAAAGGATTCTCTCTTCCTGTACGTTTACAAGGATTTACAAAGCAAATTTTCGTTGTCATGATTCATGGTCGATTTGTCGTTGTGTTTTTAAAAAAAACGTTAACTTTTGAATATATTTAATTTCATATACCGGTGGTACACACTAACATATTTATTAAAATGCATCGAAATGCATCAAATGGTTTGAATGAAAAGCCGAGCAAAAAATGTGCATTAAACACATGTTAATAATATTACAAATATTATTCGAACAGATTGTTAATTAATAAACGATAAATTTTGGTTCTTTAAATAATCAAAGATTCATCAAAAATGATTCTGAAATAATTACATTAATTGAAAATAAAATAATGATCGATGCGTGATCATAAACAATTCATCTTTTTCCAATGTGGCACAGAAAATCTAAAAAGGTTGAACACCCCTGTGCATTGTATGCATATACGAACCATTCCATATATTTCAGCGTATTATTCACCACAATAGGATATTATATGAATCTCATATAAATATGTATAGTCGGTGGCACCGTATTGCAGATGTAATAATGAGATATTCGAAATGTGTGCGTTATGATGTAATAGCTTTGATCCTTTTTCCAGATTTAACCTTTGAATATTCTGGATGCAATCAAAGATAAGAATTGTGATTGAATTTATAAATATTCAAATGAAGACCTTCTAACACATGAAAAGAAACAAATGTATTTTATTTTAAAATAAAAATCACATGTATATATAGAATATAAATATAATCGATATTAATTAGAATTTTAAATTTTCCCCACAAGAATTTCTTTTCATAATATTTATTATTTCACTATATTTAAATGATTCATTTTGTAATTATAATATCAATAATATTCGAAGAGAAAATTTCTATTGAAAATACATGGTATAATGTACACACAATCTATGATAGAATTTACATATATAATTTAGTTAATTTATTGTAGTATAATTAACTAATTAATATATAAAATTTTACAAAACTGCACGTACATCAATACATATATATATATATATATATATATATATATATAGAGAGAGAGAGAACCCTTTTATATAAGTTACCTTTCCACAAGCCCTTTGATCGTTGCTTCGAGTATCGACTGACCTTTTCACGTTGTACCACGATCCATTAGCCAACGAAACGTGGACGTCCAATATCAAGCTCTTCGATATTTCTCGTGGAAAATTTGTAGCCGATGAAAATTAGCGAGTTCCTTTTTTAATAAGATAAATCTTTTAAAACCAATAGACTCTTTTTTTTACAAAAATTTTCTAAAAAAATATCTTTTCCAAAAGATTTTATCAAAAATTCGTACTAATTCGTATTTGAATTTATGCCAATGCTCAGATTTATTTTATTGAATTCACTGTAATAAGATAAATCTTACAAACTCATAGATTTTTTTTCTCTAAAATATACATACATATACAATAATATCAAAAACTCGTACGAGTGTGTATTCGTGTTTAAATTTATGTCTACGCTTAGATTTATTTTATTCATTTTCCATTTATTATATAATACGAACGAGAGAAAATTTCTTGTTCGTTTTATATTAGAAAAAAAAAAAAAACGAACAAAAAGGATATCATTTATCTTTCTTCGAATTAATTATTTTTACGAACGCGAAAGAAATGAAACAACAAAAGGAAAAAGAGGGAATTTTCGTAATCGAGAAAAGAAGAAAAAAAGAAACGAAAAAAGGATGAGTGAGGGGGGTGGTGGGGGGAGGAGGAGGGGGATTGAACGGCCCAAGAAGAAGGGGATATATTTTCAACGAAACGGTTGGGTATAAAATATAACCAAGAAAAGGGGCTCGCCAAGTGATGTTTCATCTTACTCGCTCAAGGGTATTTCCACCCTTCTTTTCTTTTCTCCCTGTTTTACTTTATATACCCCCCCACCCCAATCTTGGTGGAGTGTATCTTAAATTAACGGCAAAGGATTGCTTTGCCGAATGGAAGATACAATGTTCGTTCTTTAACTCTTCAAACGTCATACAAACGAAGCTTATATACAAGGAGGACGATTGAGATACGCGTTTTCGTTGAATTTGTGTTGTTGAAAATAATGAAATACCGAGTACGATAATTCTCCACGAGGGCGGCGCTGGTGTGCGTAAGTTCAGATTTAAGTACGTGTGCTTTTATAAATAAACAAATGAAATAAATAATTCTCTTTGATGTTTTTGTTTTAATCACGAAGCCTTAATTTAATTAAGGATTAATTCAAGGATTAGGATTAATTTTCTTACAGGTCAATAGATTATTTTATATTGTTGATTTTGAGGTTAACTGTCTAAGGTTACTGGCAATTACATTTTACATGCAGTATTATTCATTTTTATACTAATTGATTTAAAGATAAGTTGATTCCATTTGACAATTTTGTTTACAGATATATAACATGATTTATCAACATTTTTTTCATGCTATTGTTATATTTTCTTGACTTTGTGATATCATAACCAATTATTCCACATTTTCTTTAGTTTATAATTTTTTATTTATTCGTCGACTTATTTGTCTATTTTTTTCCTAAGTTAAAGGTTACGTTTATTCATATTTGAAAAATCAGATCCAGCGAATCGACGCGCACTCTAGTGGCAATAGTAATCATCCTCTCATACTGTATATACGTAGATACATATATAATACTGCGATCGTTTTCCTTGTATATAAGCTTCGAGCGTCAAACACTTCAAAAATCCATGTGTAAGTGATAATTAGGTATGTGGGCGGGTGGGGGTGAAATACAGCTAATCAAATTGTAAATCCTTCGTTGTATTCTAGTGTATTGTAATGTAACGGTATAGTGTTAGTTAATCCATGTATTCTCTTCCTCTATGGCTTTTAGTTCAGAAACCAATGGCGTAGGTCAAATAAATTAACAATGGGAATATTAAATAGAAACTAACGTTTCAAAATTTGATATATGTACTTATTCGTAAATAAAATTAAGACAAAATGTTATTTACAAAATTTACGTCTTCTGATGGGAATCAAAAGTTTTTTTGATCATTAAAAAAATGAACTAGCACCATTTGGAAAATAAACGGTATACAATTAACGAACAAACAAATGAAAAGTTTAAGGGGTTACATGGGTTTGGGACTTTCAAACAAATTTTTTTTTTTTATTTTTTTTCAATTCTACAACTCATCTAGAATATTGTATTCAAATTTGAAGCCGATAGGAGTAGTAGTTTTAAAGATAGAACCCTGGTAAGTTCCACTCTTTAATGGCTCTTATACCAGCACTCAAATCTTTAAATGCGTTTTTCTTAAAACGCTTTTTCTAAAGTCGGTTGTCAAGATTTCTCGAAAACTATATAACCGATTTTGATGAAATTTGCTACACGTCTTCGTGATACTACTGTCAAGGACTTGGACGAAGGATTTTCGTTTTTTTCATAAAATCGAATTTTAAGAAACCAAAATGTGGTGAAAATTGTAGCGAAATTTGAATGTTCTTGCTAAAAACGTTGCCAAAAATCCAAATTTTAATTTTTTTCTTTTTCCTTCGTCCAGTTTCTAGTTTTAAGTATTCACTAAACGACCCTATTTTTTCAATAGAAAAACCCCCACCGTTTATAAGTTCTGCTGTAAATGCGAAAACACTTTTTTTCGGTGGGGTCACCGGAAATGACGTCGCAATGGCGGAGTTTAAAATATTTTTCAACCAAAAATTCAGAAAATGTTCTTTAAATATGTATCTTAAATACTATAAAAAGTTTGAATAAGAATTCCATTTTTTATATAGAAAAAAAAATTGTTGAAAATATGCTATTTTTTCCCGGTGTAAACCCATGTAACCCCTAAATATTGAATCGTTACAAGAAATAAAACTTTGACAGATAGATCGGATGGGATGAAGGTTTTTAAATCAAAATGAAGGTTTGAATAATACGTGACGAGTTTGAAAGGTTATTTTGAAAAGATTCACCAACGATACGAATACCACCACGATGTGAAGGAAAAAAGGTTAACAATAAGTAGTACGTGCGAATTGGTACGTGTTTTGGATCAGTAAGAAGCTGAAGCTATATTCCCTATAAGATCTATTTTAAACTATATAAAGAGAAAATAAAATCATAATATTTGAACTTTATTTTGATACGATAAAACGAGTAAAAACGAAAATTGGGAAAACGATGATTGGGAAATATTATAACAACGATCATTCCTTTTTATATTATTATTAAGTTCAATCTTAGGGATATTTTTTTGGACAGGTTTAAATTAGATGAACAATCTATTAATCAGTTGAACGTTTCGTCCCTATATTTGGGACTTCCTCAGCAACTGAAATTTTTATTATGACATATTATTACTTATACAAATACAAAAAACTTACAATTAATTAATATATAAGTCTCAAAGGGAATTATAGACGGTTAATAAATCTGATGAACAATTTATTTTGAACTAGTTGTACGTTTCGTCCCTTACTGGGGACTTCATCAGCAACTAAAAATTTTTATTATGACTTTTTAATAAATATAAACATTACAATAAATTCTAATTTTTACCTTGATCAATTTAGTTCACGTGTCAATACATATTATCTTTTTTACAGAGTCATACATTTCAATAAAACTTAACATATTACAATACAATTTGATCCTAAAACACCTTATCTTATTACACGTAATCATATACTGATTCTATCTAGACTAGTGTTTAATAATCTAGGTATCTTCCGTATTATGATGTCCTCTATCTGTGTGTCCTGTTATGATAATTAAATTTTAAAATTTCATTATAGATGTTGTTTAGATTGTTCGTGTCTGTCCTGTAGTTAACTGTATTGTTATTTGTTATATGGTACAT
>NW_014569785.1:188823-193695 GCF_001313835.1 Polistes canadensis
TAATTCATCACTAGATTGGCTAGCACTGGACTCGCTGGATTACCCATGCTAGCGCCATCCATTTGTTGGTAGATAGATCCGTTGAACTGGAAGTAGCTTGATTCAAAACAAAATTGTATCAGTTCCACCAAGATATTCTTCGGGACTTTTATGGATTTTCCAAGTTCTTTCCAATCTTCATTGATTGTTTTTAATACCAGTTCTTTTGGAATGTTGGTAAAAAGGGAGATTACATCCAATGATACAAGTATGTATCCTTCTGGTAATTTTATTTCTCTTATAAACTCCGCAAACTCAAACGAATTCTTGATGGAGAAAACAAGTTTGTTTAATATAGATTTTGTTAATGTCTGATGTACAAATTTTGCTAATTTATAGCACGGTGACCCTATGGAACTCACAACCGGTTTTTTTTGTGAGCTATATTATAGCTTATATTATTTTACAATTAATAGCGTTATTTTACCTCGATCGTTATTGTTCACGAGTCAATATATCATCATTTCTCATTACAGTCATAAGTATTCACTATCTTATATATACAGTCAATTCTGAATCGTCACCTTACCACAACTTTTCGAACACTACTGGTTACCTCTAAGCTGGTGTTTCCTAATCTAGATATCTTTGTTATTATTGTAACCTCTGTTACGTGTCTTGTTGTGGTAATTAAATTTTAAAATTTTGTTATATGTGCTATTTAGATTATTAATATCGGTTCTGAAATTAACTGTATTATTGTTCGTTATATGGTACATTTCACTGATATTTCTTTTCTACCAGTTATCTTCTTTATCTAAAATTTATTTTTCCTTTTTATATTTCTCCGTTATTTTTTGTATTTCTATGGGGGTTTTTTTTTTCTTTCTTACAAATCCGTATTAATTTTATTTGACGAAGTAAAATGAAGATGAAGATGTAGAGAAAAAAAGAAGAAAAGGATATATCAAACGTTATTAGAAATTCATGTTTCGTAGATTAATATCCAAATTTCCATATGCATTCTCTGCACACTAGGAGCATCATTTAAGCGACAGTTAAACCATGACGACTGTCAGAATTACATGCTACGGATTTCGCTTACCAATTTCTGAGACTAACCACGCTTGTATGTGTGACATTGTAGTCCGAACTTGGAAGACTAAACGGTGTCGTCGATTTCAAAGCAAGTTCTGTGCTACTAAGAATAGGAATATAGTGAAAGATATTGTATATATACATAGAAAGAGAGAGAGAGAGATCTACGAAGGATATGAACACTATATATATATATAAGAAGAAAGATTTGCAAAGGGTTTCAATGGTAATTGATCGAACAATTGGATGCGAGAAAATAAACTTTTCGAATAAACCCTGATTGAAAAATATGCAATATCATTTTATCGTTGTATTAAAAACACGCCTATTATTCTGTAAAATATTAAACAAAAAATCAGAATAAAAATATTTCATCAGAGTTGCTTTAGAGTTTTGTGCATAACTCGTTTTATGAAAGAAAGAAAGAAAAACAAAAATCATCATTTATTCTTTAATAAAAGGCAGGAATTATTATTGAATAATATTGAATAGAAAATAATATTCAAAATATGAGATATTAAAGTTTCATCAGTTGTATAACTCGCTTTACAATATGAGCCGTTTATTTTGAAAGTTGCATAAGTCAGCTTTTTTTCTTTTTTTTTTTATTGAAAATGAAAAAATACCGTTCAATTGTAATTAGCGTTTTTTTGAAAAAGTGACTTATGCAACTTTCAAAATAAACGGCTCATATATCGAAATGTAATAATGAGAGGTAACACAACTACGAAGTATCATACACGTGTGATGTATTTTTCTATCTGTGTATGTATATAAATTCTATCCTTAAAATAAACGCAGTATAATACTTTATTAATGTACTTATAGCACACACACACATATATATCGTTTGTTCTCTTGCATATATATTATTTTGATAAAGATTCTCAAAGCATCGTTTAATTAATATTTTACAAAAGATCAATTAACGTATTGAACAATTTAATTAACTAATATTAACAAATATTCTTTTACCATTTTAATGGAAAGATAAATTAAGATAGAAAGAAAGAGAAAAAAATAATAAGAGAAAGATTATAATAACTTTTAATTAAAATTGACGAAAAACGTATTTTAATATTAATTTGAAATTTCCGATGACCCTTGCAAAAAGGGAATAAAGGAATAAGAAAAGGAAAGGATAAGTGCTTTCATCATTTAAAATATATCATTTCGGTCCATTTTACGTATGTAACATCTAAAACATAGTCGAACATAGTTGACTATACGTCACCACCGGTTTCCAGTCGACTATTTAACGAGGGTAAATGTCGACCTCGCTGACTACAATCGTCATAGTGATTTGCAAGGGTGAAAACCACATAACTGGGACGAGTTATAAGAGTTATCCAACCTCTCTTTCCCTTTTCTGTTTCTCTTTCTATTTCCTATTCCACATTTCGCTTAGTTTGTTCTAGTATTATTGAACCACACGGTCTTTTTTATTGTTCATTCTCGGTCAAGTGTCCTCTTTCTTTTATACTTCTTTTCTTATTCATTACTATTCTTTACTTCGTACAATACAAGTTTTATTTTTATTCCCCTCTTCCTCCGCCCTGTCCGCCCCTCCTCGCCATACATATTCGAAAGTTTTGTATTTAAGTTGAAATGTAAATAATTGAAACTTGACAAACGGTTCCAAAAGAAATTTTCTAACATCAAACTAAAAAAAGGAATCTTATATTTTATTTCTTTCTTTTCTATATTATTGGATTGTTTATTTTGAAAGTGGTGTAAGTCCATTTAAAAAAAAAAATAAGATATCACGTAATTTATACTTAATTTAGTGTATAAATAGTTAGTATTTAATTTCTTAAAAAATGTCAATGCTTTATCCAATTTCAAATTGGCCGGTAAAAGAAATTACGTAACCATTGATTATAAAAGTGGTGTAAGTCCAATTTCCATAGAAAAAAATAGAAAAAAATAATATAAAAAAGAATTTTCTGTATACACCACAAGAATATTATGATATTATAAAATAATGTAAACAACATAGTAAATTCATTTTACATGATATGAAACGAGAGAATTTCGTTTCAACGAAGAACCTACAGAACGCAATCAAAAAACAGATAACAAGAAATAATAACAAAGAAAAGATAAATTGGTTGCAAATATGTTGGATAAGGTTTTGACAAAGTGCACCATACTATTTTATATAAAATGTTGATGAAAGATACAGAATTTAAGACTTAAAATTGATTACCTACATGTCCGGAAAGACCAGTCAAAAATTGAAAAAATCGCCTGGTGCATTTGTATCACGATGTTTCTTATGAAAAATATAAGAATATCAAGCAGTTATTACACTATATACCTCCTGTGCATCATAAATACTTAAAAACACTGCCACATAAAGAACATAAATAAATACTACTAATAATGTTAAATTTATCAATATAAATAACGTTCAAAATAAAAAATAATACTTCTACTTTATTTCTTGTTATTATTTATAAACAAAATTGGATTAATATGAAATATATTTGAAGTAATATTTAATTTTTCAAAACTGAAATTAAACGATTTGAACAATTGACTAATTTTGAAAGTCGTGTAAGTCCATTTGCAGCCTGTAAATATACACTATTTTAGTTAAATTAATCAATAATCAAATTACATATCGATAAATTAATAGAAACATTGTCAAACTTGATATAATTAATGAATATTTTTAAATGAACCAATATGCAAACCTTTAATTTTCTCAAAACAACAGAAAATGGACTTGCACCACTTTCAAAATAAACGGTCCATATATATATTATATTTGCAATAAAATGAAATGAAAGTAGAAGAAATGATTCGTCTGCTGGTTTGAGAAAATCCCTTCCCTTTCTTTACCTTTTCTCTCCTCTCTATCTATCACATACAAATACACACGCACACTCTCTATATCTTGTTCTTCTACTTCTTCTAACATTTTTATTTTACGAACTACTATTCTCCAATGGTTCGCAAAAGATCACACGATTTTGATGATATGATTCGATACTTTTTTTTTAAGACTTCTACTTCTTTTTCTTTTTCTTTCATATTTTTTAAACAAATATCTGATATACCGTTTATTTTGAAAGTTATGTAAATCCATTTGTTTAGAAAAATGAGATATCACGTAATTTATACTAAATTTAGTGTAAATTTTCTATTTATAAATAGTTAGTATTTAATTTCTTTATAAATGTCAATGCTTTATCCAATTTCAAATTGGCCGGTAAAAGAAATTGCGTAACCATTCATTATAAAAGTGGTGTAAGTCCAATTTCCATAGAAAAAATAGAAAAAAATAATATAAAAAAGAATTTCCTGTATACACCACAAGAATATTATGATATTATAAAATAATGTAAACAACATAATAAATTCATTTTACATGAAATAAAACGAAATTCTCTCGAAGAACCTACAGAACGCAAATCAACAAGAAACAATAATAAAAAAAACGTAAATTGGTTGCAAATATGTTGGATAAGGTTTTACAAAAGTGCATCACATACTATTTTATATAAAATGTTGATGAAAGACACAGAATTTAAGACTTAAAATTGATTACCTACATGTCCAGGAGGACCAGTAAAAAATTGAAAACATTGCCAGGTGTATTTGTATCACGATGCTATGCTTATTACTTACGAATAAATATAAAAATATCAAGCAGTTATTACACTAAATACTTCCTGTGCATCAGGAAAGGCAGGAAAGAAAGGAGAAAAGGACTGGAAATGTAGGTTATGCAGAGAGTATGTAGAGACGTTGGAGCATTTGATAATCTGTGATAGAGGAAGGGAATTG
>NW_014569785.1:193840-197671 GCF_001313835.1 Polistes canadensis
GACGAACTCGAGTGAGATTTGGGGTAGTTATAATTTTTGGATAGTATAATTTTAAGAGTGGTGATAATTAGAGGTAGACGAGAGGTGTGATAAGAGCAAGCCAAAAATGTGAGATAATTATATGTGATATAATGATAAGACATTGTAAAAAACTTTGTAAGTTGTGCAATAAAAACCTGATTATTATTACTTCCTGTGCATCATAAACATTTAAAAACACTGCCACATGAAGAGCATAAATAAATACTACTAATAATGTTGAATTTATCAATATAATTAACGTTCAAAATAAAAAATAATACTTCTACTTTATTTCTTGTTATTATTTGTAAACAAAATTGGATTAATATGAAATATATTTGAAGTGATATTTAATTTTTCAAAACTGAAATTAAACGATTTTAATCAGTTGATTTATTTTGAAACAGTTGATTTATTTTGAAAGTGATGCAAGTCCATTTGTAGCCTGTAAATATACATTATTTTAGTTAAATTAGCATAAAAGTAATGTATATAATCAAATTACATATCGATAAATTAATAGAAACATTGTCAAACTTGATATAATTAATGAATATTTTGAAATGAACCAATATGCAAAGTTTGAATTTTCTCAAAACAACAGAAAATGGACTTGCACCACTTTCAAAATAAACGGTCCATATATTTTCTATATATTATCGTGTTTTCAAAAAGCGATAATATTACGTTTTGAATGAAACACTTTCCGTTGAAAACAATCTCTCCGTAGCAAACGTTGGAAGTCAACTCTCATTGGATATCGGCTTCTCTTTCTTTACCTCCTCGCCCCTCTCCTCTCAACCACCACCATTTATAATTAAAACCATTCTAGAAATCTTTTGTTACCATTGACATTTCAACCTACGCTATACTGAAATTATGATTTATTTTTTTCTTTTTTATTGAAATTATCTAACAATGCGATAATAATAACAATAATAATGATAATAATAATTCTTAATAAACGATTTAACGATTTATCTATTAAACCGTCAAATTTAATAGTCACGTATAAGTGTTCCATTTATAATAATTAATGAAGATCTATATTGTATCAGAAATATTAGAGCTTTTGAAACTATGACAAGCCTCGAAGCTAATTTTGCGAATATCACTCGGTGAAGAGGGCTTGAGGGTCTTTAAACCTTGATAACGATACCAGATTCTATACGTACGTGTGTATATGTGTCTCTGTGTGTGTATGTGTACACATATATACAATATATATATATATGCATATCTGGATTAGGAAGATGATAGAAGGTTGGATGAAGATAGATCACATTTTAGGTATTATAGTTGCTTTCGAGCTATGATAAGTCTATCAAAGCTAATTACGTGAATATCATTCATTGAACAGGAACCCATAGGTCTTCAGACCTCAATATAATGACAGATTCGAAACGTATGTATATTAGTCATGCAAAGTACCTCAATCGAATTTAAAATATCGAATATCGAACAAGTAATATACGTCATGACTGAAATTCTAACAAACATATATATATACAATGAATATTTCGATAATATTTTATGCACATTATTTTACGGGTGAATTACTATTCATATGAAAAATATTCACCTTGATTATAAAAATTAATAATAAAAATATATGTTTGTTTATTGTTTATTTGCAATTTTTTATTCTTAATTTAACACTCTCCAAGAATTTATTTAATGTAAAACTAATTGGACATATTTGAAAATGAGGATAGAAAGTAAGTGTTAATGTTTTTTTAATTTTATAGGAATTTTTCAACAGGCGTCTACCGCGATCAAATTTTATTCGTAAAGACACATTGATATCTAACACACACACATACGCGTACAAATATTTGAAAACGAAGTGTAGAAAGTACACAAAAAAAATATGTAGCATATCAAGCAACCATTTGAAGTATTTGAAGTAAAATTGGATCGATGCAAAGTCGTTACCGGTTTTTCTCTTTTGAATTCTTTGATCGTTCCTCATCGTAAAATCATTTTCGAGACGTCAAAGATGCGACTTTTTTTTATGGTTTGGCGGTAAGGAATATAAACGTTGAAATATGATGTCGTAATTAACCTAACGATCAATTAAATTTTTGTTCTTTTTTTTTTATTTTTTAATCATTTTATTTTTTCTCTAGTTTTATATTTCCATATATTCTTTTTCTTTTTATTTTCATTCATTCCTTTGTCCGTTTACATGGTAATGAAGTTACGTCATAGCTTGATATTGCATTTTAAAAGGTAAATACGTAACTTGCAATAAAATTACACGACAAATTTGCACGATGACCTTTTTACAGGAAATAGGATAAAGTTGTGCCCTTTCATTCATTGCCCTAGTATTCAATCCTAAAGTGCCCTTCCTTTACTTTCCGATAACACATTTCAGACTACACCTACGTATCAAGATTATATTTTCTCTAGATTGTTTTATAAATGGGTAACTAAATAAATAAAAATAACAATAAAAGAAAAGAAAAAAAAAAAAGAAAAATTCTATATGCATAATAATTAAAATGCATTTTATGCACAGTTTACGTCGAACCAACGCATAATTTAAAAATTCAATTTTGATCTTTTATTTAATCTAATGAATTTATAACGATGAGTTTTAACATATATTTCCTATTGGAATCAGATAATTCGTTTGTTTCGTTTGTTAAACAAATTTCTTCGTTTTTATATACCTAAAAGCGTGGTTTGAAAAGTTTTCAGAGCCTTGTCCAACAAAAAAAGAAATGAAAATTAACTTAATCGACAAAATAAAATGTCATTTCCATGCCGAACTCAAAACTTTTCCATTCGATTAATGTTATTACAATAAAATATCGTGTGTTTGTTGTTGTTTATTACAGATCAATTAAAAAAATGTCAGCCGACGTGAGAGCTGGTCGACCTACAGTGCCAACAATTCCTCAATCCAAGAGGCCTACTATTTTAGTCTATCCGACAGGTAAAATCGAATTTGCATTTAAAATTGTTTATTTCCCTGGAGCTATTAAATATATGAAAAATATGAATAAAAATAAAATAATAAAATATGACTTAGTTGTCCGAAGGCGATTGATTTCATTCAAATTTCGTATAAATTTCGAACAAATAACAAATGTTGTTCGTTCTCGATTGACATTATTAAAAAAAAAAAAAAAAACTTTGATATACTATAAATCTCACGTCAATAAAAAAAAAAGATTATTCTTATGCTACATATCTTCCTGTTGAAAACATTTATTTGCTATGTTCTTGAAGATGAAAAGAGGTTCTCATATATATAGTGAAAAGCTGGCCTCGTTAACACGAACTGCGTGTTAGGCTTCAGATATTTCAATGGGGGTTGAATTTGAGAGAAGCTAATTAACCAACGACTTGTTTCTCATGATTTGCAATCTACGCTACATTCACATTTGTAAATTGAAGTTGTAATGTATATCGGAAGTACCACGGGATTATGCGCACAACTTCGTGTTGATTTCTCTCTCTCTCTCTCTCTCTCTCTCTCTCTCTCTCTCTCTCTCTCTCTCTCTCTGTAATTTTATAGGTCTGTCGTAGCAGTTTTGCTAGTTCGTGTTCGTCGAGATAAAAAAAAAATAAAAAAAAAAAATAAAACGAGAAGATAAAATAAAAATTAAAAAAATAAAATGATATAATCTAGGTACTCCAATCAAATTTTTTTTCCTTTCGACGAACTCCAACTACCGACTTTTAAATTTGCCTTACGAATAATTAATATATCAAATATACGTTTCCATAATAATATGTAAAAGCATCGTTCCAATTAATGATATTATTATATATATCATTATATATATTATATATATA
>NW_014569785.1:197790-199047 GCF_001313835.1 Polistes canadensis
ATATATATATATATATTGTTATAACTTTCTTACGCTAGTCCACCCCATCCTTCCGACGACCATGGATAAAGACTGAAAAGAAACTAACTTGTGCTTTCTATTTATGCACAGTATTCCTTCTCCAAACCATACCCCCTCCCATCCGACCACTGAACTCGAAGCTACAGGGCAAGCGCGCGCGCATAGCATTCCAACGGTTACATCCATTTCGAACCACTAGATGGAGCTTTATTCTCGTTCGTATACAGAATTCCTTTCGTGTATAAGATCTACTTCGAAAATTGTAATTGTCACTCTGGTTTCCCTTCAATTCACGTATAAATCTTTCGCCTTTTACTAAAGATTTCCGTGGAGGGGAACAATTGATGAGTCTATAACCTAATTTTTCGAAGACCCGACTGACGTTGGGTCAATAAACGAATTAAAACAAAATTTTTCAGCATCCCTCGCCAAGTAACAATTTGAAATTGTTATTTTCCTACAAAATATTCTTTTAACTTCTGTCCCTAGCTATGATGTAACACCTCAACATCATATACAATTCTTTATTTCTTATTCTACGTTCAACTATTTATATAAGTTATATGAGTTTTTAGTTTTCATACAATAGTTTTATTATTTTCCCATATCTCCATCTCACTTTAAATTCCATTTCAACTCACCAAATGTACTTTCCCAAAGATGTAAAGTAAAGAGAAGATGTATATTATTTTCTTTATACAAGGTCACACAACATTAAACTTTTCAACCCCGTGTTACAGTAACCCCGGAAAGTATAATAATCCCCATTGTATCCTGCATACTTGGGTTTCCGATACTGGCCCTAATGGTAATATGCTGCCTAAGAAGAAGAGCCAAATTGGCGAGAGAACGAGCAAGAAGAAGAAATTGTGATTTGGACCACGGTGCCCTTAGCTTAGTCCGTTTTAGTCCTGTTCATCGTTTAGGTGAGTCGTCTACTATAATTGTAAGTGAATAAAGATCGGATGAATTTTAATTAAATTTAGGTTAAACCAACTTTTTTTACACGAAATGAAATTGCTCCAATCTTATTCCCTTTTCCAGTATAATACACATACATAATAGCTGTTGTGTTATGTCGAATTTGTTAGAACAAGAAGAAAATTAATTTTTCTTTTCCGAAAAAATACCCTGTTATTATTTCTCTTACTACGTTTGAAAGAAAATTTTTATTTCGTCCTCTGTCTTATATATTTGTTTCATATACAGTCAAACCTCCTATAACGCTGTAAGTGC
>NW_014569785.1:200082-212879 GCF_001313835.1 Polistes canadensis
ATCGCGGTCTGCGAGTGCCGTGTTATAGGAGGATTAACTGTATTACATACATACACATTAAAGGTTAATAAAAAGAAATTTGTAGTAACTTTGTTCCTTATTATTGCTGCGAACGTTCCGATTTAATAAAAAAAAAATCCTTTTTGTTATTTCGCATCTCATCGAATACACACAGCATCCGAAGAGGACTTAGGTAAAATCTCTTTATGCGATTTTTATTTTATATAATACGCTTGAATAATAAATTCTAGCGAGTTCTTATTTTAATCGGTAATAGTTATATTTCCTGTTTAAAAACGCTCGTCTCTCTTTACAATGCTATTTTTTCTAAACACGCGAGTAAAAACGCTGCCTTTTTTATGCTGCTACATAGTTACATTTGGAATTTTAATTTAAATTTCATTGAGAAATAACGAATACGAGATTAACGTGTTTTCCCCTGTACATGTGTGTATGTGTGTGTGTGTGTGTTATTCTTTTCTTTTCTTTCATTTTAACCATTTTTTAAACGCCGCATGAAAAATGATGATAGAATACGCTTTCACACTAATTACAGCCGCTTGACAAATGGAAATATTGGGTGATCCGAAAGTTCTCTTGGCTAATTTTAAAAATCAATTATTCTTTTTCATGATTTGAATTCAACTTTATTTTTCTTCGGATTGTTAAATTATTAAAAGTAGATCTAGAAACTTTTTAACAACCCGAAGAAAAAAATAAACCTATAAGTTTATTATACTAATTAATAATAATAATAGTAACTATAAAAATATTTCTGTCAGCAATATGTCGCAAAGTTATACGAAGCAACTTTATTTTTTCGAATACTTTGTTGGCGCTCTAATTTTATTTATCTTTAACAAACATGCGCAAAACTAAGAAGCGTAAAATTAGTAGAACATATTTGCAATAAGTAATATAAATAAATATTATGCATGCGTAAATTATTAATGAGTAGAAAGAGAGAAAATTCGTTTGAACATAATCAAATATAATACGATCGATAATTCAAAAGATTTAAAAAAAAATCAATTTTTTATAATTTAAGTATATAAAATTAAAACCATCATGGCGGATCGATCGCTAGAAATATGTGAAATTTTTAAATATTTCATTTATTAATATTAATTCATAGTAATTATTTGTGATAAAGAATGTCTAATGCCTGTTAGAACTTATTTAACGAAATTTCTAATAATTTTGTGAATTTTCTTTAGCTGGAGTTGATCGTCCAACGAGAACCGTGTCTTTGAAAAGTGATCGAGGATCAAGAAAATTTCAATCCTTAGAATTGGATACCGTTGTCGAGGAACGATCTGATCCTGAACAAAGTACTGCATTGGAATTGAGTAGTCCTGACTAGCATACAATATTGGCACCACCGAGGTTATATTTTATTTTATAATATTTTCATTCTATATATATTTAATAATAATTAAACTTAATATATAATTAAACAATTTGATATAGTTTTAATTTGACGTGATACAATTAAATATTTATATTATTATTAATTGAAAAACACAAAATTATAAAAATAATTTTGGCACTAAAAAATACACGCCATGTTAATGGAACAAGAAATCGAGCCCAGCGATTGGTTCGTGCTTACACCCAATAAGATACGTCATTCATAAAAGTAAGAATTACCGCGAATTATGATTAAGTTTGAATCGATGAAACTTTAGAAACTTATTCTATTTCTTCGTATCAAAATGAATTTTAATTTTGACACAATAATATTATAAATATTTATTTATAAAATCTATATTTTATTTTTTTACAGATCTCCTAGATTATCCAAATCTTTAGCGGTGCCTATAGATCATAGCCCCCTATGGACAGCTTTGACTCAAGCTAATACGGTATCTGCTAACTTTGGAGATACCTAGCAGGAAATTGAAGACGAGGGAAGTTACATCCAAGCTCTCGTCCTTGATCTGCCAATTATTTATTAAACTACGCTTATATCCACAATGGAGGACATTTTTCTCAAAAATATTCAACTAGAAAATTTCAACAAGACACTTTTTCGTATTTGGAAGTGTGTTTTAAATCGTAGAATAGTAATAATAATAATAATAATAAAATTTAATTGTAAGATTTATAAATAAGCTTTGCATATGAGAACAAGAAAATATATAAGAAATTAAATTTTATACAGAAACGATCATCTATTCCTGATGTCTTGAAACTAAACGTAAAGCTTTTTACATGTTAGTAATAATGATAATTAATTTAATATACATATATAAATATTTACTAGATATTGTTAATGTGTAAATATAACTTTGCTAATATATTACGTAAAAGGTAAAGTTATATAAATAAAGAAAGAACAAAAACAAACAAGAGGATTATAATTAAAGTCTGTATAAAGAAATTATACAAAATTTTTTTCGCTTTCCTTATCATTCTGTGATTTACGATTTATTTTAATAATTGAATGTTCATCAACGAAGATCATAAGAAAATATTAATATTGGGTCTTCGTCTTTAAAAATATTTACATAAAAATGATGTTATTGTAACAAAATAATTGATACATGATACTAAAAATTAATATATCAATGGTCAGCATTTGAAAGAAACTATTTATATGACACTTTTTAAAACCTATGTAAGTTTCTTTAGTATTTCCTATCAATGCATAGATATATATATACGCGTTATATCACATTGACTTGAAATGCATTTCGATAATAAAAGAAAAAAATCTTTTCTCATTTAATTGTCTAATGATAAGTTTACAAAATTATACTTAAAACCCTGGTATAATCCTTCCTTTTTTAGAAGCTTTTTTAAGCTTATTCGTCTTCTTCTCTTTTTTCCTTTTGCTAATATTATCTTGTCTTTTATCTTGTCTTTCTTGTTTAGATTTCTGTACGGATTCTAATCTGGATTCCCACTTTTTGGAATTCCTCTTCTTTTGGAGTTCTTGTCGTTTAATTGTACGTTTCAGTAAATCTGGATCATCTTTAACCTAATATTTTCACGCATATTATTTACATGTTGTTAATATTCTATCTACATACTATTTACATGTTGTTTATTTTAATATTAAAATATCCATTAACACATTGATGATGATATTCTATGATAAGTATAACAGTTTCTTATTATTCATGTATAAACATCTTCATTGCATTTTGCTGTAAGGTATTCGTATCATAACTCTAAATACATCGATAAGTGTATATTGTGTGCTTGCAAAATATTTCGATTTCGTATAGCTTAATTGTAATTTTACTTTTATACATATGTGACACGAATTAGCATTTTCCATCAGCAATGTGTTAATAAGGAAATTAAGTATCAGTAACCTTTTCTCCATTAGCCCTTGCGAGTGCAGTTTTCCAAGCTTCTTTTTCTTTTATTTCCTCAACTTTGTCCTTTTCACCGGACTGTTCTAATTCCTTCAATTTTTCACTTTTTTGTTGCAATTGTTGAAGAATTTTCTTTGGATCTTTCTCACTTTTCAAAGATTTCTTTTTTGTTCCAATCTCTGAGAAATCAAATTTACTAAAGACCATCTTACCCTCGGAATTAAATACAGGTTTAGGTTTATGAATTTTGGGCATCCCATTAGTTTCAAGATTAAACATTTTTGAACCAGCTGCTTGCTGTTCTATTCTTACTAACTTTTTCTGCATTAAACGTTCCTCTTTTTTGGTTTTCTTTTTAATTTTATTCTTTAAAGTTTTTTTCAAAAGCTTCTGTTTGTATCCCAATTTTTTCACATTTTTTAATTCCTCTAATTTTGCGTGTAATTCTTCGAAAGACCGAGCTCGCGTCGTCGTTTTACCTGGAACTGTTAATATATTTCAATGTAAATATGAATAAAGAAGAATATCATTTCAAAGTAATAGAAGTTCATCATATAAATAATAAAAACCTCTTGTTTTAATGTTGTCTCTTTCTTCCTCGTTTTCATCTTCATCTTGATTGGCTATAATAAAAGAAAACATATTAAAACATAAACGATTTTTAATATAAAACATTTGCATATAAATACATACTGCACTTTTTAGGTTAAGTTCTTTAAAAGATATTCTTACCTAACTCAAACATAGGCATAGGTATTTTCGAATATATATTTGAAATAAATTGGTTTTCTTCGTAAAGTAATTCCTTCACTAATTTTACATTAAAAGCTTTAGCCATTTTTAATTGCATATTCTATAAACTCACGTGTAAACCTTACAGTTGTAATACAGGTAAAATAGTTGCTACTGCACTCACATTTCAGAGTTTCTAAAAATATCGAGAATGTACGCAGCGCTCCCATGCGTACGTTAGAGAAATTATTCCAAGAAAACACGTGCAATGTCTTCTAAATTATTCTGTATATTGATAAATGATTATTTTTTAAATATAATATTACGCCGATATAATTAAATATATTTATTTATTTTTATTATATATTGTAGATTGTTTTTGTGCATAAATTTTATACAAAATTATTTGAATCGATCTTATCGTATACATAATAGTGCCCAAATTGAAATACTTTTTACAATGTTAAAAACTTTACATCATTTTATTGGTATCGGTAAAGTAGACTTCGTCTATTAATCTGTGGTTTTTTAATACAATAAAACAAACCCATTGTAGATTTTTTAAATTTCTAAAACTTCCTGTGATGTTTTTAAATAAACGTAACAGTATATTTTACCACTTTCCAGAGTTGTTCTCATTAATAACACTGCTATTGGTTTGTAGTTCTCAAAAGGATGTAAGATATAATGAATACCAAAATTTTTATGCGCATTGGCAACAATTATGCTTTCAACAGGAATAATTTAAGAGTCAGTTGAATTATTGTGTTTAGTGACTCGATAAGATTAGGAAACTTAGTAGTCTCATCGTACATAGTTACATATTGACAATTTAAACTATCCGTCTCATATTTTTGAAACATTTCATATATATGAATTGAAGAATTTCTTAGCCTTTGAAACTCTTTGATGATAATTTGATTACAAATTCCTGATAAGTATTAAAATATGCTTTAAAAAAGTTACATTTAAAAATGAATTACTTTCTATCGTTGTCTATACAATGTTAGCGTAAAGATTTTTTACTTTTATGAAAATGATGACCGATATTAAAATAATAATACTATAAAAAGAAAGGAGAAATATTAATTTTCACAAAGAGGTCAAGACAAATACTAAAGAAATACAATCAAACTTTGGATTAGGAGTAACTTTGTTTACGAGTGTTCTGCAAGACGAATAAAAAATATGAGCATATTCGTACTAGTGAGTAAAGTGCGGATTAATTTGTTTAATTTTTACTTACATTAGTAATTTGTATTTTATATCACATTGATTGCATGAATAAATAATTATAGAAAAATTTATCTGACTTTTCATTACATATGTATTTCTTAGGACACAATTTGTTTTGATATACGAGTGCTGTAAAGTGTATTTACAATTTTCCTACTTTTAATTAAACACATTCAACCTTATCGTGTGAGATTTAATTCGATTTACTTCGAGACATGTGTTCATAATTTAAATGTTTCCCGCCACTTCGTAATGGCGGCTGACGAGAAGTAAAACAGTCAGATTGAAGAAAGTAGCGTGGGTAGTAGTTAACAAAACCGATCGGTGTAGTTCTTAATCATACCTATCGAATTTTTCATTGTCTAATAGTTTTGTCTTCATATCTTTTCTTATCTTCCTTTTTTCTTGTCCTCCAAATTGACGAAGTCACACGAATTGAGAGGGAGAGAAAAAAAAACTAGAGCCGAGGGTAGATAGAACTTTTTCCGTCATAGTTACCTGCTTAACTTTTTCTCGTACAAGACGAAGGAACGAAGAATAGTAAATAAGATAAAAGAAAAAGAAAAAAAAGAAAAAAAGAAGAAGAAGAAGGATGACGAGAAGAAGGGAAGGCGTCGACTTTGCGTCGTAAATAAAGAAGGTGCGCGGTAAAGCAACATACAGAAAGAGAGCGAGAGAGAAAGAGAGTGGCGTGTGAGCGAGTGAGTGAGCGAGTGATTGAGTGAGAGAGTAAGAAAGAAGAAACGCGCGCGTGTGCGAGAGGGAAAGCTGACTGGGTTGTCGCTAGTGTGCACGAGGGTGATTGGTCAGTGATCGGCTATTATGGCCGGCGATTGGCGCGTGCGGACATAGCGCAAAGTAGGAGCGCGTAAGAATAAGTAAGTAAGGTCGAGGCGAGTGTGCGCGGCAGTCACTCGCGGACTAGAAGAGTGAAAAGAGCGAGGAGAGGAGAAGAGAAGAGACGGTCGTTCGTTCGTTCGCTCGCTCGCTCGCTCGCTCATTCCTAAGTTCGTTCGTTTGTTCGTTTTTTCGTTGGTTGATCTCTGATCGGTGCCGCGTTGCCTTGTAAGGCGGAGGAGAGTTGGTGTGGTACGCGCGTGGACATAAAATAGTGTGTGTATATGTGTAAATCGTGTGCGTGTGTAAGTGTAAAGTCGCGTCCAAACGCTTACCGGATGTTCTAAAGACGACAACAACGACGACGACGACGAGGACGAAGACGACGAAGAAGACGAAGACAACGAAAACAACGACGAAGACGAAGACGAAGACGATTACGTTGGAAAGGGAAAGGAAGAAGACGGAGACGAAGAAGACAACGGTGACTATTTTGCGAGGATACGAAAGCACGAGGACGATAAAAAGGAAAAGGAAGAAAAGAATACGGAGGACGATCGCTGCCGCCGTCGCCGAGGAGGGCGCGCACGGTTTTATCCTCTCGTGGCAGCATTAGTCTCCAGATAGTAGTAGTGTAGTAGTAATAATAATAATAGTAGTAGTAGTAGTAGGAAAACAAAATAATAATAATAATAGTAAATAGTAGGAGAGATATATTGATAGGAAAAGAAAAAAAAGTGCACAGTGTGTGGTTGAAGAAGCGGCATGCATGCTGGCTCTTAGATTAATGATTTGAAGGCAAGATTTCATTGAAAGAAACACAACTGCGCGTATTCACGGGAAAGAAGACGGTGTACGAGTGACGGAGGTGCGAGCAAGAAAGCAAGATTTGATAGAAAGAGACGAGGAGTACTTTGAAAAACTAAGAGAAGGGGAAACAAGAGCGAGAAAGCGAGTGAAGAAAAGGCAGACAGAGAGAGAAAAACGAACGAGAATTGTCGAACGTTAGTACGCAGAGGAGACAAAGGCCACGGTGGCGGCGGCATCGACGACGACGACGAAGACGACGACGACGGTGATGGTTATGGTGGTGGTGGTGGTGGCGGCAGCATAACCTCCAAGTACCGACGAACCTGAGCTTCGTGTCGCGCGCGCGTCACGAAAAATATTCCCCCCTCTCCTCCTGATCCTCCTTCTTCTCCTCCTTCTCTCTTTCTCCTCCTCCTCCTCTTCATCCTCCTTCTCCACCTCCTCACCTCCTTCTTTCCGTTCGTTGCGTTTTTCGACGACGGCGAGTAACGTTGTTCGTCCGTAAAGTAAAACCGTGAATAATAACGTTTGCATCTCTCAAAGGTATACGACGTACATATATATATATATAAAAATATATAAAAGAATATAATACCTTTTTGCCTACATTGTATCCCCCAACAGTTTTTGGGCTTCCATAAAGGCAAACGCGTGCGAGCGAGAAAGAGTTAAGGATAACACGTGTACGAAACGCGGTCTCGTTCTTATTATTCGATCGATAATTAATAACAACAACAATTTGAATAAATTTAAAAAAAAAGGATAGTACTAGCGCGTATAAAAATCCGCGTGCCGGTTATAATATTACAATTAGTGCTTGGCGAAACAGTTAATGGATGAAACTGGCAGGATGTTGCAACACGGAGGATCGGGTGTCGGTTTGATGGGAGCTAACCAAGCTCAAGGGGCCCAAAATACCACAGGCTACGGCACCATGGGACCCGTCGATGGATCCGCTGCTCAGGGTCCCGACCAAGCTGTCGAGGCTAGAAAACAGGATATCGGCGAGATCTTACAACAGATCATGAACATCACCGACCAAAGTCTCGACGAGGCTCAAGCAAGGTTAATAACCTTTTCCTTTTTTTTTTTTTTAATCCTCTTAAGAAACCCTCTATCAAATTTTAAACGGTTTAGGTTTTTAAAAAGTTTGTAGAAATCTTATTTATCATATTTTCGGATTGAGGGGGGATGGATATAACTTTTATTTACGATACGATTAGATCCTTTTTTTTATTAGTAGTTTTATAGTATTTAATTAGTTACGTATTGTACTACCTTCGATGATTTCAACGTTGATTGCGAGAACACGCTCGAGAGAATACGATAAGAGAGCCTCTTTATCTGCGAATGAATATTTGCTTATAATCGCTAACGTCACGATCCTCGTATGCGCCGAATAATAATCCCTCGGAAACGATTCTACTACGATCACATGATGTGTTCTCTTCTTCATTCTCTCATTCTTTATGTATATATATACATATATATATATATGTGTGTGTGTGTGTGTGTATTTATCTCATTTGTTTGTTACAGGAAACACACACTTAATTGCCACAGAATGAAACCTGCCCTGTTCTCGGTACTCTGCGAGATCAAAGAAAAAACAGGTGAGCGATTACCCCCCCCCACCCCCCCTTTTTTTTCCTTTCTTCCTCTTTTCTACAAAACATATGTATTTCATTCTTTTATTCATTAACGTACGTTCTTGTCTTCCTCTATTTTTCATGTTACGTGTTATATATGTCGATATTTTGATAATATATTTTGATTAATCTTTACGATATTCAACGAGAATTCGTTCGTTTTCGACAATCAAAGGAATCGTTTTAGTTGTATTACTCGTAATTCGATGGCGCATAATTTTTGTCTCGTTATTTCTCGTTTCAATAATAATTATCATCGTTACGACGGTCAACAGATGTTTTTATGTATGTCTGTTGGTGGCTGCACATATATTGAACGTAGAAAATCGCGTTTACATGCTTTGCGATAACGTTCACGATAAGTTTGCCAATTATTCAATCTAATACGCGATTTAATTTCTTGAATATTTTTCTAATTACTATTTCATAGATATTTTATCGGTTGAAAAAATGTTCACCAATGTTCAAAATCTTCTATCAAAAAAGAAATAAAAATGATGATTTTAAGAAATGATGATTTATTTGGATAGAAATATAAATAAACGTTTATGCAAAAGTTGATGATATTCTTGTCTCTTTAATAATACTTCTGAATGATTGAACATTAACATTGATTTTATTTTTGAGGAATGGTTGTATGTGTAGCTCTAGGTTAGCTAGCTAACCATCTACAACGAGATTATAGATATTTATTATGATATAAAATCGATTCGATCTATTTTCTTTATTTTCTAATAAGAAAATCTGTGCACGGGGCTAATAAGAAAAATGGTGTTCGTGCAACAACTGGTACTTAAACGGGGATTTACTTTGTCGCATATTTACTGAGGAGAACATTGACGATAACGTGATTATCGTTTTACTGTCTCGATCCTTTTCGAAAAGATGTGCTGATTCTCAGAGAGAAAGAGAGAGAGAGAGAGAGAGATAGAAATAAAAAGATCCCTATCTCGAGAAGAAAAGGAATACGTCGTTTGGACCCCTTCCCTATTCTCTCTCTCTTTCTCTAGTTGCACCCTTACGAAGCAACCAACCCCTGCGCGCACCCATTCGAAACTCGTAAACATAATTTTTATGCGATGTTTGGATTACTTTTACGCGCGGATCAAGAGACCACGAAACGCGCAATTATTTTTCGACAATTCTGCGGGTGTGCTCGAAATGAACGAAAATAGAAGGGGAGGCTTTGTTTTTCTCCCTTTCGTTCCGAACCTTTTCCTATGAGTATTGCCAATAGGGTGGAACTAACCGTATATATCGCCATATTTTATATTTCTATTTCTATTTCTATTTCTATATCTTCTTTCTTTCTTTATTTTCTTTTATTTTTACGCATAGCGTAAATATGTGTGTGTTGAATATTGTAGTACGAACGATTCTTCTTTTCTCTCTTTCTCTCTTTCTCTTTCTCTTTCTTTCTGTCAAGTGGACGGTTTTCTTGACGATAATATTCTTTGAAGGAAAGATACGTGGAAAAATGTGTACAGTGCGCGCGCGCTGTAAGCAAGTAAGCTGGAAAAGTGGTGTGGTGATAAAGATAGATAGATAGAGAAGAAAGAGAGAGTTGGAAAATGTAGTGGGAGACTAACAGAGAATACGGTGGGAGAAGAAAGAAAGAAAGAAAGAGAAAGAGTGAGAGAGAGAGAAACCGTGGTGGTGGTTTGCTTGCAGAGTTTATGGGCAATGCCTGACGAGGCAGTGAAAAAGTACTAAAACCAAGAGGAACAGATAAACGCTATGTTAAGCAGACCGTTTTACCAGCCATTTAATATAATCGGCTTTCTCGCGAAGCCTTGGATAACTTTGGATCAGGGCCGTACGAATTTCGATCTATTTCTCTTACTTTTATTCTCTCTCTCTCTCTCTCTCCGTTATTTTTTTTTCTTTCTTTATTTCTTCTTATTACGATTTTCTATTAGAATTTCTTTCGATCGAGTTTAACGTCGATATTTATTTGATTTATTCAACGACAACTACTCTCGACGACGAGTGGTCTCGATTTGTCACGGTCGAGTTGCTTCGAGTTTCTTCGTTTGACATTGCCACTGATCTTTTTCTTTCGTCCGAAGTATAGAAAGAAAGAAAAAAAAAAAAAGCCGTTTTGGATAAACCCTCTTTTTCTGCTTCGTCTCGATTTCCCGTGGGAAGAGGACCACGATAGAAAGATACTCCCCCTCGAAATACATGGGATTTTCTTTGGCCTACCTTCTCGAACTAACTTCTAATCCCTTTCTCTCTCTCTCATCTTTGATACCCTTACTCCAGCACGAACTTTTCTTCTTTTTTTTTTTTTTTTGGTTGGAACGGTAGGAATGATACTTCACCTCCCCAAAGTTCACGAGTTCACGCTTACGCCTCGGTGCTCTTTGATCTCGATTAACAAGAAAAGAAATTAAAAAGGAGAGACATAGACATAGAGAAAAGAAATGTAATTGTTAAATTTAATTATCAATATTCTAGTCCAAAAAATATATTAATATATAAGTCTCTAAGGGAATTATAGACGGTTAATATGAAATTTTAAAATTTATATAATATTGAAATTTTAAAATTTAATTATCATAACAGGACACACAGATAGAGGACATCATAATACGGAAGATACCTAGATTATTAAACACTAGAATCAGTATATGATTACGTGTGATAAGATAAGGTTGTTTTAGGATCAAATTGTATTGTAATATGTTAAGTTTTATTGAAATGTATGACTCTGTAAAAAAGATAATATGTATTGACGCGTGAACTTATTGATCAAGGTAAAAAATTAGAATTTATTGTAATGTTTTATATTTATTAACAAGTTATAATAAAATTTTTAGTTGCTGATGAAGTCCCCAGTAAGGGACGAAACGTACAACTAGTTCAAAATAAATTGTTCATCAGATTTATTAACCGTCTATAATTCCCTTTGAGACTTATATAGTAATTGTTAAAGTACGTAAAAGAAATGGGGGAAAAAGGAGGGTAAAACATACGCGCGAACGTGGAATAATTCGATTTGTTAAAAAGCAAAGAAGAAGAAGAAAAAAAAAAGAAAAAAAAAAAAAAAATAGTCGCATCGCGCTAGTTAACTCCGATTTCGCGGCTTTAAAACAACGTTAAACGTGTGGTCGAGTTTCGGTGCAACAATTAAAAATCCATACTCGATTTGGAATACGGCCAACGGTAATTCTATTTCGTTGTAATAAGCGTACGCGATTTCACTTTTTCTCCCTTTACCGTTGACACTTTTTTTGTTTTCTCCTTTTTTAGTAAAAAAAGGAAAAAAAAAAGAAAAATAAAAATGACCAATCGAGGTCATCGTACTCCGGTGATTCAGATTTGTTCGATCAATAAATTGAATCGATCGATCAGTAACGACGTTTAACGAGCTAATTGGACGGGTTACTGGTTTTAATTAAAAGCAATCGAAAGACGATCTTGCGTATTATTATTCCTTCCTATATCTCGATTCATTCGATTATTTTTATTTCTTTCGTTTATTTTCTCTGTGTGTGTGTGTGGTGTAGGTAGTATCAGGTTCTGATCCTTTTCGAGGATCCTTCGAAGAGAGAACTTCTCGTGTTGCTGGACCAATGAAAAAGAAAAAGAGAACTCTTCGTTTCGCATTCCTTTACGTATCTTATTCGTTTTTGCGATTTTGTTCTCTTTGCGGCACAACTTTCCCTCTTGGCGGCTCCCTAAGGGCTCCGACGGTCCTTGGGCCCTACTATATATATATATACGTATTCCTACACCAATATATTGTTGGGGAGATCATTATTTGCATTCTTTACGACCATTTCTCCTTCTTTTCTCTTTCTCTTATTCTTTGTTGTTGTTGTTTTTTTTTTGTTTTTGAGAGAGAACTTTGTCGCCTTTTTATCTCACGTTGGTGGTGTCTTTCAAAAGATACCAAAAAAGTTGATAACGTTAAAAAACCAATCGAAAGATTTTTTTCCTTATATTATTACGACGTATCTTTCCTTTAGCTTAATGAACATCTCGATAACATATTTTGTAATATTATTAATAACGGGAGGTTATAGTAATCGTTACATCGTTTAGTTATTATCGTTAGTTGCCAATAATTATATATTTTCTGGTATTTTTCTTTTCGTTAAAATCGTTTTCTTATATTTAAAACATCTTACAAGATGGCCACAAAGTTACTAGATCGTTTAAAAATATAATAAAGCCCATTTTACGTATTACAAGTTAACGC
>NW_014569785.1:213344-219145 GCF_001313835.1 Polistes canadensis
AAAAGATGGCCACAAAATTACTAGACCGTTTAAAAATATAATAAAGCCCATTTTACGTATTACAAGTTAACGCGTATTATTCTACAAAGAATAAAAATATATATTTATTGGAAATGAATTTTGTAGAATTATGATCCTTTACAATTTGGGTCCACCATTTTCTTCGCCATCGCATCATCTCATAACGGTCTAGTGATTTTTGTGCCACCCTGTAGGGGAAAATAAATGTTCGATTAATGCGCGAGTCTAAAGGGCGTATTATCTTCTCCCGTTCTAAGATAATTACTAAAATATTTTTTTCTCCTTTATTATTATTATTATTATTAACTCGATAAAGAGAAAGAATAAAGAGAGAAAGGAGCTTTCGATTTTCCAAGAGATGACGCCACTCATTTCAACTTTGCTTGGAATGTCGCTCCCCTAGCTTCTACTCGTTTTCTTTTTTTCATTTCTCTCTCTCTCTCTTTTTTTTTGTATTTCTTCTCTCTTTCCACCACATACGTCTAGTCCCCACATGCAGATGGGGTTCCAGCAACAGCAGCAGCAGCAGCAGCCAAGGTGAACCGGCCTTCCTCCTCTCTCGAGATTCGAACTTCTTTGGTTCTTCTCGGCTAACGAGATTTGTCCGATTCGAAGCCGTTCTTGCATTGTCCGTTGATTTATTACGAAAGAATTTCTAAGAGAACGCGAGATTAAACCACTACTCTACATTTATTAGAATATGTATATATGTATGTATGTGTGTGTGTGTGAGTGTATTTAAAATACGTGGGTATATGTCTCGTGTTGATCCTTTTATTATAATACTACTCGAGTGTTTTAACGAACATCTCAACCACGAAGCTTATATACAAGGAAAACGATCGCAGTGTTATAAATGTGTCTACGTATATACAGTATGAGAGGATGATTTCTATTGCCACTAGAGTGCGCGTCGATTCGCTGGATCCGATTTTTCAAATATGAAAAAACCTAACCTTTAATTTAGGGAAAAAATAGATAAATAAGTCGACGAAGTAAATAAACAATTATAAACTAAAGAAAATGTGGAATAATTGGTTATGATATCACAAAGTCAAGAAAAAATAACAATAGCATGAAACAAATGTCGATAAATCATGTTATATATCTGTAAAAAAAATTGTCAAATGGAATCAATTTATCTTTAACTCAATTAGTATAAAAATGGAATAATACTGCATGTAAAATGTAATTGCCAGTTACCTTAGACAGTTAACCTCAAAATCAACAATATAAAATAACCTGTTGAGCTGTAAGAAAATTAATCCTTAATTAAATTAAGGCTTCGTGAATTAAAACAAAAACATCAAAGAAAACTATTTGTTTCACCTGTTTATTTATAAAATCACACGTACTTAAATCTGAACTTACGAACACCAGCGCTGCCCTCGTGGAGAATTATCGTACTCGGTATTTCATTATTTTCAACAACACAAATTCGACGAAAACACGTATCTCGATCGTCCTCCTTGTATATAAGCTTCGTTATCTCAACGTTCGAGAAAATGAGAATAACGCGAAGCAAACATGGCGAATAAATACACAAATGGGGATTTTAACGATTCGAATGAGAATTAGCATTCTAGACTATGCAACTACTATAATGCAAAGAATGTATTCCACTCGGATAAGTCGTGTGTTCTTTTTATTCGCATGGAGTTACTGACCGGAAGTGATCCCCCCCACCCCACCCCCCAGCCTTGCACTGCACTGCACTTTCCTCCCCGTCATGGTCTTCGCCCTTGCGTCTTACCATTCCTTTTATTCTTATTCTTAACTTTTTAATTGATTCGAGAAATAAAATCTAATCTTAAATTGAATTTCGAACGAAACTTATCTGAAATAAGGATCTTAGGTTTCGATACTTTTTTTTTTTTATTTGTCGGTAATGTTTTTATAATCCCTATCAATGCTTAATACTCTATAGCTGAAGTGTGTTTTGCAGTTTTGTTTATTGTTAGTGCAATTGTTTACCGTTGATCGGTTTTATTAATACACAAACGAACATTACATTATTTAATATTACTATTAATAACTTTTATCAAACGCATATGTGCGTTTATAATAGTCAAATGGTTAAAGATCTGTATTATTGTTTGTTGTACTTTTTTTTATTCGTTAAGATATATTTTTCTGCGAATACATTTTTGGAGCAAGCTATCAATGCAAAATCTTCGAATTTATGGTTCACGTTATATCAAGGTTTCTTTTAACAATAGAAATTAATAAAAATAAATAGTACACATTGTTTATTGGTATTTTAACTTTATAACAAATTTTATTTCACTTTATTTTTACAAAAATTACTATATAAAAAATCACGTGATCCACAACACTAACACAACTGTACAAAATTTAGACAAATTCTTGTAAAATAATATTATAGTTATAGTGAATCTGTCGAGCCGGAAATTTGGATTTCAGAAAATTTAACAATTTATGACACTTTAAAACAAAATTATGCGTTTTACGTCATAAATTGTACACTTTAATTATTTTTATCAAATTTTTAAACAACAAAAATATCCAAAATCCGGCTCTCGCGACAGAAAACTATAGAGAAAACGATTTCAAATATTTAAAAAACAAATTACATTAAAAAATTATTAAAAACAGTATGAGTTATCATGCAGACCGTGGCCGAAAAAAAGTAGTTTCGAAAAAAACGCGTTTTAAATTTGAAGTATCCCAAACAAAAGACACCAATCTACGCGACACCAAATTCTCGTCGGGCAGTCACATTTTCTACCATAACTTTAGATCTATGGGAAATTTTTGCAATTGACTTTCACAGAAATAAGCCTAAAACTATAGAGAACAACAATCTGTAAAAAAAAAAGAAATTTGGAAAATTCTGGACGTTTTAAGGTCTTCATTTTATTTTGATTTCGTTAACGAAGTAAATTGAAGTGTTTGCTTTTAAGGAAAGTCGATTCTCGAAAAATAATCGCGAGTTGTACCCCCATAGGTCGTCGTACTGAACGATAAACGTGTCTCCAGCGTCGCGACGTCAATGAGAGTAAGAAAGAGAGAGAAAGAGAGAGTAAGAGAGTAAGAGAGAGAAAACGTTTTGCGGATTTTCTCGTACTTACAGATCCATGTATTAGTGTACTTACACGTACGTGTACATACAAATACATGTATACACGTATAAGTGCTTACACGTATGGTTGTTTTCTTGGTGTGTATGCAGGATGATTGTGTGCGAGGTTGGATTTAACAAACCATACGTTACGCCACGATAAAATCTCGCAAACCTATAAACTTCAGGCTCTCGGACTAGGTGCGGGTACGTTATATCATAAAAATCCAGTAAAATAAGCTCGTAAACCGCGTTGGAAAGAGAGAGAGAGAGAGAGAAAAAAAGAAGGGGGAGAGTACAATATAAGCCCTCTTGACTCCTGTACGTGCAACTCACGTGTCGGTCTCTTACAATATGGCATAAGAATTGATAACCATTTCTCTGAACTATTGTGATCGATGTTTATTGTTTTAATAAATTCCAAAAGAAGAAAAAAAAAGATTAATAAAATTGTTACTATTATATGATTTTTTTTTAGAGTTCAGTTAATATATAAAATAATCTAGCAACGCTGGTCATTGATAACTTCTATGGGGATCCCCCATTGAAAGAATAATTGTCGGTCACAGGTGACCCATGTTACGATCAACGTGTTCAATTAATTCAATTTTTTCAATTAGATATACTGTATAGATAATTTACGACAATTGGATTAATGCAAGTTAATATCAAAAAAATTGTATCATTTATTTTATATTAAAATTATTTACCACTATAAAGTAAAATAAATTGATATAATTCTTGGACTTTACGTAACAAGCATAATTATTGGTACATTATGTAACCAAGAAATAAAAGAAAAGAGAAACAGTGAACTAAAATAAAGAAGAACAACCGTAACTGCGTTCATTAAATCTTAAGTTTATTAGTAAGCTTTACGAGATTGATCACATTAAAAAAAAAAGAAAAGAAAAGAAAAGAAAAGTAACGTTAATTATACAAAATCTTGAAAAATTCTTTCTCTTTCTCTCTTATTTCGTCGTAACGTTGAAACATATACATAAGAAACAAAGAAAGAGACACATATACGCAGGATATATATGTACACATACATAGAGAAGAAAAAGAATCTTTTTTGGAGGTAAGAGAAGCTAATTGGAAGACTGTCGAGGAGAGAGTACTCAGAGGGCCCCGTAGAACGCGCGCCAGGGGCAGGTATTCTTAATCGTATGGTAATGCTATGGAGATTGCATGGGCCGTGGAGAGAAGCTCATCGAGTGTTGGGGATCGTTAGGCTCTTTTCATCGCCTATAGACTTCTCTATGGACGAGATGGATATTTTCCTCCTGTCCTCCTTCCTCCCATCTCCCTTATTGCTTTCTTACAAACACGATAATAATATTTTTCTCAAACCAGCAGACGAATCATTTCTTCTACTTTCATTTCATTTTATTGCAAATATAATATATATATGGACCGTTTATTTTGAAAGTGGTGTAAGACCATTTTCTGTTGTTTTGAGAAAATTAAAAGTTTGCATATTGGTTCATTTAAAAATATTCATTAATTATATCAAGTTTGACAATGTTTCTATTAATTTATCGATATGTAATTTGATTATTGATTAATTTAACTAAAATAATGTATATTTACAGGCTGCAAATGAACTTACATCACTTTCAAAATTAGTCAATTGTTAAAATCGTTTAATTTCAGTTTTGAAAAATTAAATATCACTTCCAATATATTTCATATTAATCCAATTTTGTTTACAAATAATAACAAGAAATAAAGTAGAAGTAGTATTTTTTATTTTGAACGTTAATTATATTGAGAAATTCAACATTATTAGTAGTATTTATTTATGTTCTTTATGTGGCAGTGTTTTTAAATATTTATGATGCACAGGAAGTATATAATGTAATAACTGCTTGATATTCTTATATTTTTCGTAAGAAATATAACTGCTTGATATTCTTATATTTTTCGTAAGAAATAAGCATAGCATCGTGATACAAATGCACCTGACAATGTTTTCAATTTTTTACTGGTCCTCCTGGACATGTAGGTGATAAATTTTCAGTCTTAAATTCTGTGTCTTTCATCAACATTTTATATAAAATAGTATGTGATGCACTTTTGCAAAACCTTATCCAACATATTTGCAACCAATTTATTTTTTTTTTTATTATTGTTTCTTGTTGATTTGTGTTCTGTAGGTTCTTCGAGAGAATTTCGTTTCATTTCATGTAAAATGAATTTATTATGTTGTTTACACTGTTTTATAATATCATAATATTCCTGTGGTGTATACAGGAAATTCTTTTTTATATTATTTTTTTCTACTTTTTTTTATGGAAATTGGATTTACACCACTTTTATAATCAATGGTTACGCAATTTCTTTTACCGGTCAATCTTAAATTGGATAAAGCATTGACATTTTTAAAGAAATTAAATATTAACTAGTTATAAATAGAAAGTTTACGCTACATTAAGTATAAATTACGCGATATCTCATTTCTTTTAAAAAAATGGAATTACACCACTTTCAAAATAAACGGTATATCAGATATTTGTTTAAAAAATATGAAAGAAAAAGAAAAAGAAGTAGAAGTCTTAAAAAAAAGGATCGAATTTTATCATCAAAATCGTGTGATCCTTTGCAAAACAATTGGAGAATAGTAGTACGTAAGATAAAAATGTAAGAAGAAGAAGAAGAATAAGTGTGCGTGTGTATTTGTATGTGATAGAGAGAG